>NW_024081443.1:437918-676875 GCF_003009895.1 Hyaena hyaena | reverse complement strand
TGACCCTCCCCTGCTCACGCTGTCTCTCTCTCTCTCCTAGAAATAAATAAAACATTAAAAAAAAAAATGCTCTCTTTGGGGCGCCTGGGTGGCTTAGTCGGTTAAGCATCCGACTTTCGCTTGGGTCATGATCTCGCGGTTCGTGGGTTTGGGCCCCGCGTCAGGCTCTGTGCTGACTGCCAGCTCAGAGCCTGGAGCCTGTTTCATTCTGTGACTCCCTCTCTCTCTAATCCTCCCCTGCTCACGCTGTCTCTCTCTCTCTCTCTTAGAAATAAATAAAAAACATTTTTTAAAAATGCTCTCTTTGTCTTACTAAGAGATTAATTTCTAATAACAGATTACTTTTTATGTTTAATATTTATCATAGTTTGTAATATATATGTGTTGTTTGCACTAAAGTGTCTACTGCTAATAATTATAATCATCACTTAATCCAGAAACTAGTTCTAAGAGTTAGAACATTATGGCCACATAAAGTGAAAAATGGAGCTCAAATCTCAATTTGTACACCCATTTTATTTCAGGGAATTTTGATAGGTAATCAATAAAATACTTTCAAGCATAAAAATGTTACATCAGGGTAGGATTCTGTGCAGGAAGCAGAGTGGAAATAAAAGCTTAAGGAGGAAAAGAAATGATGCAAAATATCTGTGAAAAAAAGTCTGTTCCTACACTTGTGAAATAGATGATGATGGCTAGCCAATTGCTGCGGTATTTAAAAGTTATCTATAAAGAAGTGATGTCTTTATTTTATTATAAAGAGCACAATATATGCATGATATCTGAAATTATATCTGAAGCCATTTAAGTTTAAGATAAAGATTTCAGATGTGAGCTTGAAAATTGCAAGAGATACATTGTCTTTCACTTTTTTAGGTGGTATAGAAGCAAAGAGTGTCAAGGCCAGTGGTCCTCACTGGAACATTGTCTCATCCATACCCAGGGGCTTCTCTTTTCTCTCCACTATTACTTCTATCAATTCCTCTGGAAAAAAGCAGGTATGAGAAAAGAAAGGCTTTGCTGACATATCAAAGAATGTTTCTGAAGCACTAAATGTGAAATAGGGATGCCGATTTCCCTGAGGTAGAGCCACAATTGCTAGCTGCCTGCATACCCAAGCCCTGATTAAATACAAAACATCTGCGGGGGCGGGGGTGATACTGACTGTTTGTCAACAGGACAGACTAAATTGCAGTAACTTTCCCCATGGCCTCTTCCAGCGAATACATTAAAATCATTCCCATGCTCCACAACCCAGGAAGCATGGTAAACATTCCGCTCTTAAAGTCCATACTTTCAGACCCATGAGTTTCTCAATTAAGAAGTTGTTACCGAAAATGTTGTGCACTGTACAACTTAAAAAAAATTTTTTTTTAATGTTTTTATTTATTTCTGAGAGAGAGAGACAGCATGAGCAGGGGAGGGTCAGAGAGAGAAAGAGACACAGAATCTGAAACAGGCTTCAGGCTCTGAGCTGGCTGTCAGCACAGAGCCCAACGCGGGGCTCGAACCCACGAACTGTGAGATCATGACCTGAGCCGAAATCGGACGCTTAGCCAACTGAGCCACCCAGGCGCCCCATACAACTTCTTATCAGATACTTCCAAGAGTCCTGTCGAAGCCCCAACATGCTGTGAACTTAAGGAATTCCTTAAGAAACTCAAACTGAAGACTCCGGAAAGGAAATCAAGACTTTCAGTTAGTAAAACTTGAGGAACTGTGTGTAAAGCTTAAGTTCAGTGCTGGCTATGGAATCGCCTAAGGGAACATTTCCATAAGTACAGTTTTACAAAATGTATCTTGATTATAATCTGTAGATTTGATTGGGCAACAATTTCTTTCAACAAGTCTGCACGGCATTTTGGAACAATTTTCAGTAATCTGGAATGGGAATCACTCAAAATTAGTCCTTCAGATATAGCAGCCCACTAGAGGAAGCAATAATGAAACAAAACAGTAACAGCGCGCTCCATTTTGGTAAGCTGAGCATTTTTAGTTAGATGGTTACATTTTAAAGAGGTAGCGGGCTGCCTCCAAAAATTTTTAGCAGGTATTGGTGCTTACTGTGCGAAGTTAACCCAACGCTTAATACCAATCACTCACCTTTTAATTCGGAATTACTGTCACTGCTGTGTACATGACCAAAACAGCAATTAAGAATCAGCAGGGCTCGTGAACAATTAGACTAAAATGTTGCCGAGGTGTAATATATAAATTAGTTCTCAGATCAGGGATATTCCCCTTGCGAATGAGCAGCCCTGCTGAGAGATGAGAAGGAAAGCAGGCTCTTGGCATCTTTAGGGGCAAGCGTTTTCTACACAGTTCACAACACCCTGGTAACTAACCTTGAGACATATATTTCTCTTACAGAGAGATGAGAATGTTTCTTCTCTTTTCTGTATATTTCCCAAGACCAGGTAGTTTTCTATAGCTAAATTTCCAAGCCTCTGAGTGGGGGATGTTTATCTGGTGTCCCTGGTTGGAATTCATAATATGTTTCCCCATGGCAACATCTCATAAATCAGATGTCTAATTACATCGCTGCATTTCTATAGTAAAGTCGGCTATACAGAAACCTCAGGTTTTTGTTACTCTAAATAAGCTTTGCTTAAAAGCTAAAGATGTACCCCTTCAAAACTTGTAGTCTGTGCTCTTTTCATCCAAACGTTAGCTATTTACGATTCAAACTTTCTAAAATGCACAAAATCATCTTTAAAAGGAGCATTATTTTGTTGGTTGTGGGATGGTTATTATCATTCTTACAAGGAGCGCACACAGTGCAAGATGTCTGGTGGTGGATGGAGCTGCCTATCTTCTTGTACAAGGCAGCAGAAAGCTATGCTTTCAGTTGTCTTAGATTTTCTGTAACTTCCTCTGCATTTAGGTTGTCAGCAATTGGTTATTTTTAAAAAAAATTTTAATGTTTATTTATATTAGACACACACACACACACACCACACACACACAAAGCATGAATGGAGGAGGGGCAGAGAGAGATGGAGACAGAATCTGAAGCAGGCTCCAGGCTCTGAGCTGTCAGCACAGAGCCCGACGCAGGGCTTGAAGTCATGAACCGCGAGATCATGACCTGAGCTGAAGTTGGACTCGTAACTGACTGAGCCACCCAGGCGCCCCAGCAATCACTTCTTAATTTTGTCTCTGTTCTGCCTTGTATCATCCTTTCTCACTCTTCAAATCAAATAGCAAGATCTGGTAAAATTACATTTGAAATAAGAATACATGGCATTCTTGTACATGGCTGCATCTAACTGTTCCTCTAAGAACATGCCCTAATACAAGGGCTTTATAACATCTATTTTGGCCGTTCAGTGGCATTTTCTCATTTCCTGGAATTTGGCATTTTGGAGGAGAGAATCAAAAAATGATTCATTCTGGATAGGGTAGGTGCTGCCTTTCAAAACATCAAGAGCACTGGGAGTGAGTTAGGCTTACAGGGGCCGCTTTGGGCACTCAACCACCATTTATAATATTTTTAACATGAAAAAATGTATTTAAGATTCTAAATGAGTGGCTTACCAGCTTCTAGAATACAACTCCTTCTTATGTTGGGAACTTTCTTTACTCATACAGGTTTTATTGCTGTGCCGTTGCCTGGTAACAGAGATGTGGCAGAGGATGTCAGAGGTTAAAGAGCAGGCTAAGGTCATTATGGAAAGCGAGCCTTATCAGCCTTTTCCATCTAGCTTTGTAATTCTCAAAATTCAATAGGTTTCATTGTATTGAATAGTCTGTATTTTGTTTCTTATCAAGTGCCAAGTCTTTTAGAGACTTTTCTTTCTGAATATAAGTCCAGTCCCAGACAGAATTTTAATATGTACAATGCTTTGTAACGGGCTTCTCTATTACGCTAGCACATTTCAAAGGTTAAAGTGAAAAACTTCTGGCTTTCTGAAGTCATGTACTGTGTGAAAAGTGGTTGTGGACACGTTTGGAAGAATTCCAAGAGATATCAGAGATATACATTGGCTCGGGTCAGCTGGGTGGCTCAGTAGGTTAAGCGTCTGACTGGCTCAGGTCATGATCTCGTGGCTTGTGAGTTCAAGTCCCGTGTTGGGCTCTGTGCTGACAGCTCAGAGCCTGGCATCTGCTTCCGATTCTGGGTCTCCTTCTCTCTCTGCCCCTTCGCTGCTTGCTGCTAATGCTCTGTCTCTTTCTCTCTCTCTCTCACTCAAAAAAACATTTAAAAAATTTAAAAAAGTAAATATACATTGGCTCTACATTTCCTCAGTTTGAACCACTAGTTAATGTCAAATAATATTCCATTTTCAACCCCCTTAGCCTGCCTAATAAAAAATACTCTTTGGAAGCACCTAGGTGCTCTGAGGGTCCAACTCTTAACTTTGGCTCAGGACATGATCCCAGGGTCGTGAGACTGAGCCCCACATCAGGCTGTGCACTGAGCATGGAGCCGCCTTAAGATTCTCTCTTTCTCCCCCTGCTCCTCTCCCCTGCTTGTTCTCTCTCTCTCAAAAAAAAATTGTTCTTTAGAGAATGGAATGCAAAATGTTCTATAGGTTTGTTTGTCTCTGTTCTGAAATGAGAAAGAAGGTGATCAAAATTTAAGCATCATCTCTGGGGTATATTTTTCTCAGTCCATTGTGTACCAAATGCTAGGCCCCTGAGGATTCTTAGCTCACGGATAGTTAATTACATTTCAGCATGATGCATTTTAAGATTTCTTTTCCAGTGGGCATAATACATATGCCTTAATGAAATTTCCTTTCTTTTTTTTTTTTTTTAAATTTTTTTTTTTTATGTTTTATTTATTTCTAGGAGAGAGAGAGAGACAGCGTGAACAAGGGAGGGTCAGAGAGAGGGAGTCACAGACTGAAACAGGCTCCAGGCTCTGAGCTGGCAGTCAGCACAGAGCCCGACGCGGGGCTTGAACCCACGAACCGCGAGATCATGACCTAAGCGAAAGTCGGACGCTTAACCGACTAAGCCACCCAGGCGCCCCATGAAATTTCCTTTCTAGGCAATGTGGTTGCTCCATGACTCCTAGCCTGAATGTTTAATGTTTCCAAATTCCTGCTATAAAGGTAAGGCAACCTGAATCAGAGTCACAATCCATGTTGGTCTGAAGTGGATCCAGAATTATTTCTGGAGGAAGATTTTTATCCCTGCTTGCAGCATCATTATAGCCACGGGGGTCTCCCTATCTCTGTTAAAAGGGTGTCAGTGAAGTCGGGTTCCTTCCATTACCCTGTACTAGAACCCATGGAAGAAGGTCCGCTTAGGTTTTAATATGAGAAAAACTTGGGTTGTATCTTACAGACGTTTCAAATCTGTAACTGACCATGTTCCGCTCTTCATTTTCACCGCTCAGGACCTAACAGCCAAATCTGCAACCCGCCTCTATCCATTGCACCAGGCACCAGGCATACATCTGCCACACGCGTCTTGCCCCGGCTTTATTTTTCTCTCTTATATTGTCTTTTAACCCTGACTCACCCAACCATTTATTATATGTATTTTAAACTATTTATTTGGTTATTTTGAGAGAGAAAGGGGAGCAGGGAAGAGGCAGAGAGAGAGGGTTAGAGAGAAAGAATCCCAAGTCGATTCCATGCTATCAGCGCAGAGCCCAACTCTCAAACCGTGAGATCATGACCTGAGCCAAAATTAAGAATTGGACGCTCAACCCAGTAAGCCACCCAGGCGCCCCTCATTTATTCTATTTTAATTACTGGAATGCCTACCTCAAGTGTTCTTTAGAGAAATGCAGGATATGCATATTAAAAACTAACCACAGATAAGATAGTCAGTGGAAGATAAAGAAGACAACCCTCTTACTGTGTCCTTGGTCTTCCAGTTTGTGTTTCCAAGCAGAAGGAAGGGGTCCCCCGTGCCATCCCCCTACTTGAGTGGCCGTGAGTCCTAGCCCCCAGAGAGAAGGCACGGGTTCAGGGGACCAGGGAGAGGTGAGAGTCGGGAGGGCACAGAAGAGGGAAGGAGAGAAACCTCCCTCTTTGGCAGCAAGGAACTGAAAACACGTTTCTGTGGCTACCGGGTCCCTTCCAAGGAAAGTTAAGAAAATGCCAGTCAGGAAGTTCTTGCATTAAATCCAAAGGTGACATTTAAAACCCTGACGCATCCAATTTGTATAACATAAGAATGTCATCTCCACAATACATATTTATGAAGCGCTTGTGTTCCTATTACTGTACAATCACCGCATCCCCATTTGTCCCACACGCATATGCAATTTTAAAAATTACCCCAAACCTGTTACTAGCTTGTCCACCCCCACAAATAAGAGAGAAGCTTCTTTTAAAACACAGACACAAGACATTGTGTCCTTTGACAAGAGGAATGCAGGGAAGCTGTTTTGGCTAAATAAAATGGTGCCAGTTCTGATCAAAAGCGAAAAACAGGATTTGAATATTTAATTTAAGAACTATAGGAAGGAACTAGAACTATGGAGTCTTGGAAACCACTATGGCTAGGGGTACGGTGGGGTTACTCCTACGTGGCTGAAATGTGCCCAGATTGTATGGATAATCAGTGAGACAGAGATTTTATGTTCCAATTCTTAGAAGCCTGTATACACACACTGTGTCAGCGGTTTGGTGCGAAGGAAGACTAGCGAGCTCCACAGTATTTTCCATTCCCCTCGAATATGTCAGCTCCTATGTTCTTGGGCTGAATCTCCACCCATCAGGACCTGTGGAAAAGAAACCCACCCCTCTAGGGAATTCTTATTTAATTCTTATTATTCACATAGTACTTATAAACAAATAAGGAAAAATTAGCTCTGTGTGTGTGTATGTGTGTGTGTTTAATCAAGACCTGGTTAGACAACTCAGGTAAAGAATTATTTAATTTTGGGGTGCCTGGGTGGCTCAGTCAGTTAAGTTTCCAATTTCGGCTCAGGTCATGATCTCACAGTTCATGGGTTTGAGCCCCATATCAGGCTCTGTGCTGACAGCTCAGAGCCTGGAGCCTGCTTCCAATTCTGTGTCTCCCTGTCTCTCTACCCTACCCCACTCACACTCTGTCTCTCTCTCTTTCTCTTTCTCTCTCAAAAATAAATAAACAATTAAAAAATTTTAAGGAAAGAATTACTTAATTTCAATGAGTGGTAAGTAGAAGCTATTCAGGTCCTTAGAAAAAACTGCCTAACATATACACTTTTTAATCACATGAATCAGCATCCCTCCTCATCAGGGAAATACAAATCAAAACCACACTGAGATACCACCTCACGCCAGTCAGATTGGCTAAAATGAGCAAATCAGAGTACTTTAGATGCTGGCGAGGATTTTGAGAAATGGGTACCCTCCTACACTGTTGGTGGGAATGTAAACTGGTGCAGCCCCTCTGGAAAACAGTGTGGAGGTTCCTCAAAAAATTAACAATAGAACTCCCCTATGACCCAGCAATAGCACTGCTAGGAATTTACCCAAGGGATACAGGAGTGCTGATGCATAGGGGCACATGTACCCCAATGTTCATAGCACCACTCTCAACAATAGCTAAAACATGGAAAGAGCCCAAGCGTCCATCAACAGATGAATGGGTCAAGAAGATGTGGTTTATCTATACTATGGAATACTACATGGCAATGAGAAAGAATGAAATCTGGCCATGTGTAGCAACATGGATGGACCTTGAGGGTGTTATGCTGAGCGAAATAAGTCAGGCAGAGAAGGACAAATATCATATGTTTGCATGTATAGGAGGATTAGGAGGAACTTGACGGAGGACCATGGGGGAGAAGAAGGGGGGAAATGGTGGGGGAAAGGGAGAGAGGCAAACCATGAGAGACTCTTGAATGCTGAGAACAAACTGAGGACTGATGAGTATGGGGGGAGGGGAGGGAGGGTGATGGGCACGGAGGAGGGCACTTGTGGGAATGGGCACTGGGTGTTATATGGAAACCAACTTGACAATAAACTATTTTAAAAAATTATAAAATAAAATAAAATAATGTCTGTTAACAGTGCATTCCTCAGAGCTAATACACAGTCAAAATTCCCTCTTCATACTAATTCTTTAATGATGTGATGTGTCTATAAACATGACATGGGACTGTACCATGGACATAAACTTCATATTAGAATCAGTTCTTTTTTTAAGTAATCTACCAATATCTTGACTGTATTTCATGTGTGGTTAAAAAAATAATTCTAATTTGATTCCTCTGTCATCTCAAAGTTAATATATCCAGAATGTAGATTTGTTTCCCCTTCAAACACACACACACACACACACACACACACACACACACACACACACACAATCTTCCCATGTATTTCATCTCCTAGCCTTGAAAGCATCTTCTTCCTTCATTACTTACCTCCAACCTGTTTATTCTTCCTATCAACTCTCTCTGATGGAATCTGATCACATCTTTAAAATAATTGTTTTCAGTGTTACTGTAGCTGTTCAGTAACCCTCCCTGGATCCTAAGATACAGAGTTACCATAGGTTGACCCTTGTCTAGAGTCTGGAAACTTGGAACTGGGGACAGTTCCCACTGCTCCCCAACTAGTTAGGGTGGCTCACTGGGCCCAAACTGGTAGTAAAAACATTGTGGCTTATGGCAACCATGTGCTTTTCTTCTGGGAGTCTGGAAGTTTGATAGGTGCAAGGTGGAGGCTACCTACGTGACCAGCTCCCAGTAAAAATCGGGGGCATGGAGTCTATCATAGGCTTCCGGGGCAGACAGTATTTTCGATGTGTTGCCACAGTTTGTTGCCAGAGAAATGAAGCACATCCTCTATGACTGTACTGGGAAAGGATTCTTGGAAGCTTGCAGCTTCCTCTGTACCCATAGGACTTGTATCCTGGGTCCTAGAATGGACTTTGCCCCAAGCGCCTTTTCCTTTTGCTGATTTGGCTTTGTATCATTTCAGCGCAAGAAACCTTAGCTGTGAGCGCAACTGCAGGCTGGATCCTGTAGTCCTCTTAGCAAAACAGAGCATCCACGGCCAGTGACACAACTCATATGGCCCATTACACCATGTCTAGCCTCTTCTGTCCACCTTGTAAAAGCCCTTCGGAACCTGCCATTACCATTACTTCTCCAGGAGCTTCTGGATCCCAAGGCGGGCCTTGTACTTCAGGTAGCCCATCACCAGCGCAGGAGAGATGGAAGTTGTAGAAGTTCTCGGTGGGGTGTGAAGGCACCTGGTTTTCATTCTTAGTTCCCTCCATTTGTTCTATTTCCTATTTAATCAGGAGTAATTCACCACCTCTCTAGGTCTTAATATCCTAACACCTACAATATGAATAAAATTACAGATACATATAATATCCAGGGGCAAGATTTTGCCTTTCTATATAAGCAATATCTTACTGATTCACAATTAAAGGGTATATTCCCCCAAAGTGCATTGCAAATCAAAACCGTTCTGCTAATGCAGGCCTATTTTCTCTGTCCCTTCCATTAAGAAAAGTCATTTTTGTACAGTTCTGCAAAAATCTCTGGATTCACTGGAAACAATGTGAGAAACTTTTCAGAATTCGATATTAAAGGAAAGCAGATAATATTCTACAAAAAAACAGGAATGATACTCAAAGTATCACACCATAATCTCCTGGGTCATGGTATTATTTTTGGAAGTTACTATCGGAAAAGAGAAGAATTAAGAGAAATGAGTAAACCAGCAGTTGGCAGGAAAGGGGGTGGATTTCTGTTCAGCCAGGGCCCCATGTCCCTCAGGCTGAGGCAGTTGACAGATAAGAAACAGCTCTTTCTTCAACACTAAGGACTCTCTTTGTGAAAACCATCAAGTTCAGAAGGTTTAACAGGAGCGCACTGAAAAATCTCTCTGTGTTTACTGCTATGTCTGTATATACCCCTCGCTCATTACTCACTCCTAATACCGGTTTTTGACATTCATTTCCCAGTGATCAACGAAAGGCTTGAAAAAGCCATGGAGGGGGCCATACATAAGAATCTCGAGCCTGAAATGGGTTCCCATGTTGACTTATGGGTGGTTCCATTCTCCCGGGGTATGCTTCCTGTTTACGGTTTAATGAGGTGGTTTTGATAATTACTTACAAAATGAATCCAAGTTCTATTTCCCTATTCTTCTGTGTAATTCTTGGCACCAAGGAAACGACATGATCATTTGTGAACTGCAAAGGCCACGCGTAAGTACAGGGCATTCATGTCTTGTCTTTGCTAACTACAGAGCATTCAGACTTTTCTCTTAACCACTTCCTGAGTTGAAGTGGCCATCACCGCTAAAAGGTGTTTCCAAACTCTTAAGTGTGTGGCCTTGAAGCAAAGAGTTTCAGACGAATCGGTCAGACTGGCGTGTACTAAGTACAGAGGGAAAGGTGAGATGACATTGTAGCTAAGGTCCCTCTGTTCTCAATTCCAGTGTTTCCTACTAATGGCTGAAAAGCAGAGCATTCAGGCCGGAAAAGAAAAAAAATAAACAAACCCGGAGAACAATTAGCATAGCATTGAATGAGCAACATTTTAAGAAGCATCCTGCACAAAGAATAATTTCCACGTCTCCCTGGTTGAATTTACACGTGGTATTGCTTAAATATTGATCAAATTCAGGGCTAGAAGCACTAAAAATAGTCCCTTCTCATAAGTATACTTAATGTGAGGAATACAAAAATGTTACCTCCAAATCCCAAGAGGGATTTTGAACACAGATAGAGGCATATGAGAGACGGCATGTTGCAGTGCAGCAATGTCAAAGTTAGCAGAGCGCTGACATTCAGGCTTCCATTCCTCCGGGAATATTCTCAGGGAGACACACGGAGATCCAGGGCGGTCAAAGCAATTGTGTTACGATCGCATCCAGACACTCTCCGTGAATTCAACACTCAGCAAAACAAGGCAGGAACAGGAAGCAAGAACTGCACAGCATTTGATGGTGTCCTTCAGATTCCCCTCCGAGCATCTTCCCCGGTTCCCAGCGGGGCTTCTCCGCATGACTGTACAGCAGTCTGGAAAGTGCTGTGGAGGTAGCTCCCAGCAGCAGGCAGGCACACAGAAAGTGGCGCAGGGCTCCTTACCACCAGCTCCCAAGCATCATTACAGGATCTTTTGCTTGGTTAGAGATTTCAGTTCAATTATGTATGTGAGTATTTTTACAATCCTTAGTTTTCCCAACTGCCATACTACTACACACATCAAAGAGCTACAGGCAAGCTATTGAGATGAACGTAATAATTATACTGACATTTTTTTCCCCTTGATTTTGCCAAGGGCCCCACGGAAGCCCTTCGCTTCCACTTTCTTCTCCTATATTTCTTCCAAAAGAGTCTGAGTTAATGAACTTGCTTTACTCCCTCAAGTACAAGAGGAGCAGGACCACACTGGCTACACCAATGAGCCAAGATTCTCCACGAAGCAGACCGGGCAAAGTCTGACAAAGACAAATGGAAACTTCAGAGCAAGTGAGACTGAGGAGGGAGTGAGAGCTTACATTTTTTTTGGATTATCTATTATGTTATGGGCCAGTATTTACAGTACGATATGTTAACACTAATTTAATCCTAAAATCAACCCTATGAATGCTGTATTATCATCCTCACTTTTACAGATGCAGGAATGTCCCCAAAATGATCAAGTAAATAGCTTGACATCTCCTAAAAATGCCAAAGAAAATCACAAGCAACCTAACAGAAAAGCGATCAAAAGATACGAATATACATTCATGGTGGAACAAATGCACATGCCAATAGGCATGAGAACAGGCGTTCGGCATCATTAGTGGTCAGAGCAATGCAAATTAAACCCCCACTGACATAACCATTTTATACCCATTCAACCAGGAAAAATGAAAAATTGAACAATTCTAAGTGTCGAGAGATGGTGGATCCACATTCCAATGAGACTTAAAATGGGGGCAACCAACTTTGGAGAATAATTTGGAACTATCTCCTAATATTGAACGTTCATACACCCTATGATCCAGTAATTCCACTCCTACCCAAGAGAGATTCTTGTGCATGTGCATGAAGAGTTATGCTCAGTGATGCCAAAACAGCTCTTTCCACAACAGTAAAATCCTAAAAATACTCAAATGCCCGTAACAAGAGAGCATATACATAAAGTATATTTTACACATTAGAATATTAAATAGAACAGAACAAATGTAGTGGAGCATATCAGAGCAGGGATGAATCTTCTCAATAAAAAAGTCTCAAAGGGGTACATGCAACATTAAGTCCTTTTAGAAAAAATAATTATCATTGCAAGTTTTCTTTTCAGACTACTAATGAATGGAATAAGATTGCACATAAAGGAAGGTAAAGGGATAACAAATATGAGACTCAGGATGAGGTCAATGTAGGTTGAGACGGAATGAAACGAGGGAAGCCCCAAGTGATTACATGAAGGTACTGTCAAAATCCTAGCTTGTTAGGGAGGTGGTCCCATGGGGACTTACTGCATTATTTACAATGTTTGACTAATTACCAAATTGATAAATAAGGAAGGAATGCTGATGTGAATGTCTCATTAGCTAAGGATTATTTGCAGTCCAGCCTTGTATAGCTGACTTCCTGAAAGCACCCAAAGAACCAAGAAAAACAAAAACAAGTAAACAAACATGATCATTCAGTGAATCCTTGAAAGGCTCATTTTCAGTCTGTCAGACCCCAGAGCCTGTGTCATCACCAGGGAAGAGGCCACTCTTTCTTTCTCAACTAGAGGCACAAAAATAGAGTGAGTTCCTCCCATTTGCCCACAGTGATGGAGTGACCTTGTCTATGGGTCACATGGGTCATAACAAGAACTGACCAAATTATTTTTTTCAGACAGTGGGGAAAGGTAGGAAAGATATTACCAGTCTCCCAGTTACTTCTGGACAATATACAGACTTGCCTCTGCTGGAATTCTGGACCTATTCTGTACTGCCGGTGTCATAGGAAGGGAATGCTTCCTTTGTTCAGCCTCAGTTTCCTCAGGATATAAGGACTGAGGATGATGGCAAAGGTGATGATCATAGCAACTGATCCTTTTCATTGCTTATAAGCCACAATTTGGCCAACGTGATTTAATATGACCCTCATTACGGTCTATTGGGCATGAATTATTACTCCCAATTTAAAGATGAAGTGATTGAAAGAAAAAGAGGTTAAGAAATTCCCTCACACACACACACACACACACACACACACACACACACACACACACATATATAGCCATTGTATCTCAATTAAAAAAATAATAAGAAACGCCCCCAAGGCCACACAACTATGATGGAAAAGTAATGAACCCAGCTTTTCTGGCTCAGTCACCTAAGCTCCTAGCAGCTAAGATATACACACATATGTATATGTATAGATACCACATATATATAAACACAATCACTCATACATGAACAAATATGCTTAGGTACACACACATATATACTCATATGGATAGACACACATGTACACAGATACATGTATACACACATGTATACATACATGTATAGACACATTCCTTACACATAACTATAGACACACACCCCTACACACATCTCTGTACAGACATGAATCCTCCAACACACAGGTATAGATGCACGTATGTATGTACACATATAATATATACACACTCATGTACAAGCACACACACACACACACACACATACACATACGCAAAATGTTGCCCAGCCTTCCTAGCATTGCTTGAGAGATGAACTGATGTTAAAAACTCCCCGTTCCTTCTCCCTCCAGCACACATCACATACAGTTGTCCATGTGAGAAGCAACTTGACTTATAATAGCTGTATTTCACGTGGAGCACCTGGTCCCATGACTTTCATCCAGGGGCTCCTAGGTGTAGACGTCATTCACATTTTCAGAATATGCTTCCCAGTGGCCTCTTTCTCCAGGGTAGTGGGCGCAGAAGCCTCTGGTCAGACCTCACTCTCCTCCTCTGGAGGGAAAGGCCCACATCTACAACTGGCCTCAGAGAGAGAACCAAGTGGAAGCAAACTAGTCACTATTTGTAATCCGACCTCTCAAAATTTGGAAAACTGCATCAAGCCTTCCTGGCGTGACACAACCTGATGGAACCAAAATCTAGTTTTACTTAGACTGTACTCAGAGGATGGAGTCTGGAATGTGACCAGTGCTTAACAAATCGTGGCAATTGTTATTATAAAAAAAATAAGACTCATTATTACTTACAAAGAATCAAGTTTCCCTAAATTTGGCTTTTGAGATCTGAATTCTGGGGTTTGTAGTGTCTGAATATGAAGTTCTGCAGTGATTTTAAGTTCAGTTACAAGCACAAATTGGATTTTAAGAGGCTAGGGACTCTGGAGAATAATGAAACAGTAAATAGGTTCCAATTGTCAGTATTTTCTATTGATGTAAATAAGTGAGATGGGGTTAGGAGTTGAAAGTGGGATATAGAAATTAAAAAAAAAAAAACACCCTCTACAAACCCTGAACCTCTCAAATATGTGAGACCCGGGGATATTTATTACTAGGGGAAAAGTGAACGGGGCTCCCTCTCCCCCATCTACACACATTCCCTGATTTAGTTCCTCCACCTTCCATCAAACACCACTCAGTTCTTCCAAGCACAAAAATTTAACTTTTTAAAAGACTAAGACGCTGTGATTTCACCTGTACCTTTCACGCAAAAGGGAGAAAAGGAAAAGAAAAGGAGAATAAAGATTCAGAATGCTGGGTTTTATATCAAACTAGAAAAATTTGCTTTCTGGTGTCTCGGTGGAAAGTGTCCCCCCCACCCCCACCCCTCCCGCCAGTGATTTCAAATCCAAGGGCCATTGGGTTGGCTCTCAAATTTAATCCCAAGGCAGTGGGGATCCAGACTCACTAAATTTTGCTCAGACATCAGACAGGAAAGGCAGTGCGAGGCTGTAATAGGAAACCGGGCTAAGGGGCGCCTGGGTGGCTTAGTCGGTTAAGCGTCCGACTTTCACTTAGGTCGTGATCTCGTGGTTCTGGGTTCGAGCCCCGCGTCGGGCTCTGTGCTGACTGTCAGCTCAGAGCCTGGAGCCTATTTCAGAGTCTGTATCTCCCTCTCTCTCTGACCCTCCCCTGCTCACGCTGTCTCTCTCTCTCCTAGAAATAAATTAAAAAAAAAAATTGGAAACCGGGCTAAAAAAAGTGCTACACACAGAAGAGATGGAGAAGCCAACAGAGCCAGAACAACTTCACATATCTTCATCCCACAAAGAGTAGAAGGCAGGTAGAGGGAAACAGGTGGGGAGGACAGGAATCTTGACAGCCGTCCGAAGGCAGCTACGAGATCTATGATTTATATACATATTTCCACAGAGAACTGAATCGCATCTGGAGCCCACCATTTAATCTCTCCCAACGCTAAACAGATGCTTACTTTTTAGATGCTAAACAGTTTTGTTTGAATAGATTCTAAAACTAACGTTTTCTAAATATGACAAGTGCAACTTGGCTTTATTTATTTATTTTTTTACAATGGCCAAAATGGTTCTAACAGAATATTGGTGCTGGAAAGGGCCAAAGAAATGAGCTCTTCCAGCCCTCACTTTAGGAAGGAGGGAACAGAGTCCCAGACAGTTAAGCGACTTATTGACTCGACACTAATAGTCTGCAGCTGAGCGGGAAGTAGGCCCTGAATGGAGACTTTCACTTTAAATATTTTAACCTCATAAAAACTTAAATGTCCCATGGGATTACAGGAGTGGATAAGGAAGTGTAAGTGCAAACTGAAAGCATTTCCCAGGAGTCTCCGAGGGACAGGAGCTTGGGCACCGACGCTGGAATTTCAGCAGGACCAGTAAAGACTTCGCTGGGGAAGTCGCTGGCATCTCCCAGGAATGGGGAGCCACTGAGGACACCCTGGCTGAGGGAGAGAGCAGCAGAGACAAAGGTGCAGACACCATAAGGTAATGAAGAACTCCATTCCAATGAGACGCACCTGACATACTCCAAGGACATGAAAGGAGAACGTGAAAGGATTCTGGAATTCCTGAGATTCAGCCAGAGAGAGGGGTCAGGGAAGTAATACTTTCTATTTTTAGTATATTGTTTCACTCTAGGCTGACACCAACAGGTCACACAACCACAGTAGCAAACACATAGCAACAGTTCCGATCATGGACCTGACGCTGAGCAAAGCAGCTCGCACATGTTAGCTCTGCCCAACTTCCACCAGTCTCACCAGACCGGCTTCCAACTACCCTCTGAATCAGTGAAGCCTGGAGAAGTTTTGAGACTCTTGGGAGAGTTTTGTCCTGGGTCTACTAACTTGGGAGCCGTCCCGGGAGGTTGGGGTGGGCACTGGCCCATCATGACCCATTTTCCAGAATCACTATCTAAATGGGTCATCCAGAATGGCACAATTCAAAATCAACACGTATTTTCCTTCCTCCTTGTTTTCAGAATATCATCTGGATACAGCTGACCGAAGGAGAAAAAGTTTAAGGAAATTACGTCCCAAGGAACTCCTTATTTCCTCATTTCTAACTGTGCTTTTCTCTGAACATTTCAACATTTCTGAAATCAGGATGTGAAACCGATTCATATATTCAATGTGATCGTGTTTTCTCCCCCGCAAAGCTGTTATTCAGTTGGTGGGGTTGGGGTGCCTGGGTGGCTCAGTTGGTTAAGCCACCGTCTCTTGATTTCATCTCAGGTCAAAGATCACAGGGTTGTGAGATCAAGCCCTGCGTAGAGCTCTGCTCTCTCCCTTCCCCCCCCCCCACCACCTCCCAAAGAAACAAACATTTAAATTGGTGGGGTGATCATACAGCATCTGAGAATCAGAAAGCTATGTTATTTATTTTTGGGGGATAAATACTTTTGAAAATTTCAGATGAGTCATTTTAAGATATGTGGTCCTGGAAAATAATTCTTAAATGCTTACTTACCATGTTTCTTACCTTTTCTACATAGGCTTCCTATCCATAAGGCAACCAGAAATGACAGTACGCAAAAAGTGGTGAAAAGATGGGGCCTTTCTTGCCTAGATTCAGTCACTAAGGATGAGCTAGGGCCTATCTGTAGCAGATCCAAAGTTCCCCCAGCAGCTCTGCTGCAGGAGAATGTCATTGTATTTGATACAGGCATGATCTGAAGGTATCCAAAATGTGGTGTAAGGCATATTTTGTTGTCAGTGGTATTGAGTTTAAGATTAGCAGATAATCTAATTTTCACTAGGGAGACGTGAAAGTGTAACTTAAATATTTGGTTCAATTCATAGTTTTACAAAATTACTTCATATCTCTTGAGCTCCTTTCCCCCATCTGTTAAGTGGAATTAATAGCACTCACTACTATAAAGACTGTTGCCTGTTAATAAAAATTACTCCAAACTTCTTTGGGAAATAAAATGAAGAACAAAGAGACAAGTAGAAGAGATTGTGGCATGTAATAGATGTTCAGTAAATGTTAGCTGCCTTCCCTGGGTAATATTTTATGCTTCTTCCTATCATAAAGAAGAGAATCTCACCACTCTAATCAATAAATATATGAAAGTTTTCTGCAACCATCAATGAAACACCCCAAATACCAAAGTATTTCAATTAGTTTCAAAATCTGTAAAGTGAAAATCTGTAGCAAATTAACACAAAAGGTATACAGCTTCAAAGTCAAGGCTGACTTGAATGGAAAAAAAAAATGAATGTAACACTAAGTCCAGCATGAGACGATGACTCAGAAAATTGGACTCCAGTACCGTGTGACTCTTACTGTACCAGTCAATGGCTGCCTTGTGTGGGGAAGGGTGAGATTTCCCCAAATTAATAGAATGATTCTTTCATGCCTTCAGGAATTGTAACTTTTCAAGAAAGAAGACTCACAACGGAAATTTGAAAGAGGAAAATAAACACATATGCTAGATGCAGTGGTTACATTTTAGCTTTTATTCTTTTCCAGCGCTTGTAATTTCTCCTGAGTGGCATCCCCAGTTGTCAGTTACAGAGAGTAGACTCTGCTCGTTAATTGTGGTGAAAGTATCTCTACAACTTATTTCTGCTACTCAAATCACACAGAAAGATCTTGAATGTGTATCTTTGTAACAAGTAATTGCAAATATAGATTTATTTAAATTCTAAATGATTCTGTTGTACACTCTCTTCTGACCGTGTTTATCCATAGATTTCCTCAAAGGGAACCTTGAAATTCTATCATGCTAGCTATTCTCTGTTAGGGACCCAGGTCCATTTTCCATTTGTTTTTTGCTCTGCTCAGTACTAGGGAGTTGGTCAGGGGGGTCTACCCCTATGAACCACCTCCTTCAGGCTGCCTGACCCTCTCACTGGGGTTGGCTTTGGCCATCATGAGGAAAGCAGTAGAGGAAAAAGCCTCTTTTACCCAGGCTTCCTCCCTGTTTCAGTATCTGCCAAGTGGCTAAGTCTGTCTCCAGTATAATTCTCATTAGAAGGTCTCCATCTTAAGATTTCAGCTCACAGTGGGCTCCACTGACATTTTCCTTCCCTTACCATTTCAGCCTAGGGGTGGTAATGGCTTCCCTCTATTCTGGTCCTAGTGACTCAACATCCCTTGTGGGCTTCTGTAAAATTCCTTGCCTAACATTCTCTCAAACTCACAGCTGAACGTGCCTCCTGCTTCCTGTGATGGTCATGATTGATACGCCCACAAACCAAGCGAATAGATACCAAAATTTGTTCCTTCTGCTCAGTAATAGAGTTAGAGCAAAATTCTATATTTTAGCATATGCCATTTTTTAAAATATTCATTAATCTGACCAAGCCACATGAGACAGAGAAGCTGAAAGACTGAAGGGTCATATGGTATAGGTAAGTAGACTAAATATTTTTAAAAAATCAATGAATTTTATTGCATTATGTTTTTCTGTGTGTGGTACTGTGGCACTGTTTAAGATAAATAGGATTTTGTGTATGGGAATTTAACTGATTTCCAAAGATAATTATTTGGCAGCTTTTCAGTGTGCTCTATGAAGCCTGACAACATGACATATTTAAAGGCAGGTGTTGGAAAAACAGCTGATATTCGAACTTTTGGTGTCACAGGTAGTTACAGCCATCATTTCTTCATCTGTTCAGAACCCTCACAATTATTTTGTCCTTTACCTGCTCGAGAGGCAGAAGTAAGACCTTACTCATCAAAATATCCTCAGTAAGTATGAATGCATTACATATTTTGGTTTAGAACACTGAAAAGTTTATTAAAATAGGTTTTGATAGATATCTTGGAAATGAAATTTAACCCACATAAGTCACTATCCCTGTCAGAAATTAATTAGTAAGGAGAATAATTTCATGCAACTTTGAGGAAATAGCGATAATCAGGAAGGAGCAGGGAAGGATAGAAATTAATTACGTGACCGTGGGCCTTATAATTGGAAAAAGACTTATCCTGGAGGACGGGCACTGGGCGAAGCTGACCCAGACAGCCACCGTCTTCTTTTATTCCCTTCCTGCTTCTGTTTCCTCACATGGTGTCCACAGAAATCTCCATATGAGGTAAAAGCAACCAACAAAAGCTTAAAAGGATGAGAGAGGGAGGGAAAGGGGAAGAGAGAAAGATAAGGAATTTTAATTCTGGAGAGGAGCGAGAGTTTGTTGGGCTTTTATAATCTATTAACGACCTTTAATGTCATGAAATAGATTTCTGAAATAAATTTCTGCATGACATGAAAAAGAGAACAACGATGGAAATAAAAACAGCTACAATCCTCACTGTAATTCCTCCCATATTATGAAGGCAAGCCTGTTAGAAATACTTGCCTCTAAGAAATATCATAAGGCAATCCCCACCCTCAATCTGACAAGAGTAAAATGAGGGTCACACAAAGGAGCCCTAAAATAACTCACTTTGAAACAATATTCACCTTTACAGAGAATGAACGGAACACACGTTTAAACAAATATAAAGTACCATCTCACTCCTACTGAACTAAGAAAACACAAGTGAAAATAAGAAATCTACTGTTGGCAGGAGTTTCAAGGATTCATACAGATTCTTGCAAATGAGTGCAATGAACTTGGAGAACAACCATAGTCAACAAGAGTCAAACACTGACCACAGCCTGGGACCTAATAACTCTGACTTTAGAATCAGTACCCTCAGATGCAACTCAAAAGGACAAAAAGTTGTATTGTGTCAATTGTATGTATGATTTTAGCAAGCATTCAATAGCAATTCAAAAACGTGGGAATGGCCTTTTTCCAGTTATAAGAAAGTTAAGAGTGATGTGTTACTATGATCAAATAATTATAAATTTGAAATATATCAACTATACACATACTCTGTAATTACACACATTACCTGGAAAGAAATCTTGAGTGAAAATAGTTGAAAGAAAAGAGTGAACCATTCACTTATTCTATAAGTATTTGTTAAATGCCTACTACTTTCTCACATCCTGAGATTTAAGTACTCATCTCATGTTCATTTGTCATGAACATTTCCAAGTACATTGGCCAAGGTCACAAAGGTTTCAGTGGTAAGCAAATGTCAGGAGGCTGTTACTGATACTCAGCCTCCAGTAGCAAAATATTATCTCTCCACTGGAATTAAAGCAATAGGTTCCTATTTCCATAGGCTTTGTGATGGGTTGGGAAAAAACATACAGCTAAATAAAATCTTGAAACTTGCAAGGTGGAATTCATCAACAAATCTGATGACTTTATTTTTTGAAGAAAATGAAGGGTAGGAAAGTCATTATAGGGTGCCTTTCTAGGCACCCAAGTATTTATGGCTTCTTCGTTCAATAAGAAGTTTATTACTCGGTAGGTGAGAAAGTATTTAATTTGAGAGATGGGTATTTAAATACTTGTCCTATATTGCACTTAGAGAGATGTAGACATACTATGTTCCCATAATAATTAAGTCAGTAGACAGGTGATACTAGGGATTTACTATAGGCAAAGACATAAAAAAAAAAAATGGATCATAGTTTCCTATATACATTGAGGAGAATTTAAAGCTGACTTTATGGTATCAACTCTTACTCACTGTACTCTTATAAATGCTAATGATGCTGGGAAACCATTAAAATCTTCGGCAACCCACATCAGACTTCTATCCCTGAAGAAAGAGACTCTAAGTCTTCCAGCCTACCCCACCCATAAAAAAACTTACTATAAACATACTTGAGTATCTTGCAAAGGTTAGTAAGGATGTTGTTCGGTTTATAATAATAGTTATTTATCTCTTATTCAAGGTGATCATGACTTGACAGTATAAAATATAGCTATGCAAGTAATGTAATATATCTTTTTTGATCATGTGGCTGTAAAACATACAAAGATATTGAGCTCCATTAGGCACATTTAATTATGTTTAGATGATTCTTTAGCTCTGCGTTATCTCATCCAAAAGGTTATAAAAAGGAAACATATTTGAACAACAACAGAAACCTTTCTATCATTTGTATGTTCCCCAGTTTTCCCTGTTTTAATTTTTAATTTCCCAAGTCCTAAATCTTGCCAATGCTTTCTTCCAATGTTTTGGGAAAAAAGGTTGTCCAAAATAGGTATATCTCTCCTCAATTCTATACACACTTTGTTTGGCTTGGGGGCTTTTGAGGGGCTGCTGCTGTTCTAAATGAGGATTCCCGCCAGGACAGTGCCTCTCTGATGCTTCAAGGACATTAATCAGATTCACAGCTGGTGGCACCGGGAGCAGGATAAAAACAAAGAGATCCTTTGATTATTTCAACTTATTTTTGCTAGAATTTTTTTTTCTCCTGTCGCTGTTCACTGAAGTAAAATGTGTTTTGGTGTTTTGTCTTCCTCGGGGTAGGCATCAATTTGAATTAAAAGAAGCAACTTGTAACACCCATTTATGTTCCCCTGTGGGGAAAGGGGGTGGGGACATGGCAGAAAGTAGGCGGGAAGTACAGAGAAGGAAGAGGGCTTAGCCAACTGCTTCATTCCTTTGAAGTTGCCTCTCACACGGTCCCTCCCTTTTCCTTTCCCATTTTTCTTGGGCTTAGGAAGCTTGGCCAGGCATTACTGATGGAGTGACCAGGAGATGCAATTCCCAAGGTCCAATGCATCTCTGATTCTGAAAAGTGATGCAGAGCTCAGGTAGGACCAAGGGCCCGCTCCTCCCCCTGCCGCCATAAAACCCACAGCTGGGCCACACCATGTCTATTAGAATGGCCAATTCCAAAGTACCAACCATACCAAGGCTGACAAAGATGGGGAGCTACTGGAACCCTCATGCATTGCTAGTGGGGATGGAAAATGATAGAACCACTCTAGAAGTTCAACAGTTCCTTATGAAGTTGTTACTAAGTGACCCAGCAATCTTATACTCCTGGGCATTTGCCCTAAGAGGTGAAAAATTTATGCTCACACACACACAAGGTTGTACCCAAGTGTTTATAGCATCTCTATCCATAATCACTGAACGCTAGAAATGATTTAAATATCCTTCAAGGGGAAAATGGATAAGCACACTGTGGTTTGTCTAGACAATGAAATTGTATTGTCTGAGTTGTATCCATACAATGAAATAATGCTCACTCAGCAATAAACAGGAACAAATAATTAATATGGGCAACAACTCGGATGAATTTCAAAGGCATTATGCTGAGTGAAAGACGCCATTCCTGTATGGTTACATATGATGTCATGTAAATCGGGACTCCATTGATATGACATTCTAGAAAACACAAAAAAATATAGTGATGGGAGAAACGATCAGAGGTTACCAGGGTGATATGTGGGGGAAGAAAACGATTTCCAAGGGACAGCATGGCAGTAGAAGCATTCCATCTCCTGATTGTGGTGTTAGTTACAGGAGTCTAAACATACAAAATGAATACATACAAAAATTCAAATTTGTTGTATGACAATTAAAAAAATAATAAATAAATAAAAAGAACTTTAAAGACAGACAGAGAGAATCCCAAGCCTGGAATCAGTAAAAAATCAAACACGAAAATACTGTCCATCTATAATTTTCTCTCTCCTTCCCATTTCATTAACATTTACGGACTCTATACACTCAAATGCCTTACTTTTCAGGCTTAGGAAGGGGAAATATCATTTGCTGGGAGGGAGGAAAGGGAGATAAATGTTAGGAAAATGAAATCTCCAATGGCATTGTAACGATTGCTACAATTTGGGGTGTGTCATTTTTCTTTCATAAACCATGTGTGGGGATGTCACCTTTACTCTGACCCCTGAGTATAGGGTAAATAAAGAAATGTCAGGAGTGAAAGAAGAGTGAAATCAGGCAAAAGCTTTCAAAGTACTTCAATATACAGTTTTCAGGAGAGGGAGAACATCATGAAATAGATGTATGAGGTAATTCTTTACAGCCGCCCAGCCATTCCCAGAAAAATGAAATAATTGTCAAGCAACCGCCAGGCCAACTGCTGTCTGGAGGGCACTCCAGATTTCTTTCCAGTGAAAGAATACAAAGCTAAGCACACTCTGGACTTACACAGAAAGGCTTTAGACAATGGTGGATTTTCTTAGTGTCTCTCTTCTTAGGAAAAACAGGAAACAACAAGGAGCTCATCAACTATTATGATAAATTACTTACCTAAAAAGCCATGCCATAACAAAACTAATCAGAAAACTGATCCCAGTCCTTAAAGTAGAAGTTAGATCAACCACTAACTGGCCTTTGTAGAAATAGTCCTTAGCCGGTTGGGGATCGTGGCTGGGCTGGCTGAGCGATGCTTCCAGAAGTCCTTCCCTCCATCTTGCAGTATACACTCAGGGATATGTGGAGGGG
This sequence comes from Hyaena hyaena, assembly GCF_003009895.1. Taxonomy (NCBI): domain Eukaryota; kingdom Metazoa; phylum Chordata; class Mammalia; order Carnivora; family Hyaenidae; genus Hyaena; species Hyaena hyaena. Next base: position 653,254 of record NW_024081443.1, on the reverse strand, counting down.
GTGGGGTGGGAGGGTGTCACAAAGCCTACTTGTAATCTGTGAGTAGCAAACAGGTAACCAGGCTCCTCAGAACAGAGGCAGAGAGGGCAGGTGGAGGGATGGGGAGGGAGGAGCAGACAGAGCTCAGAGTGGCCAGTGATGCTACCTGCCCCTGGGAGACCCTTGCTCCACACAGGCTTCATCAGCCACAGCTGCAAATCTCCATGGGGCACTTCCGGGGGCCTGAAAAGTCACGTCTCTGGGAAGACACAGTGTATATCTATTTTTCTAGTTCTAATCTGTTGGCATCTTTTCCTTAATCACGTCACTGCCAAATGTCACAACCACGCAGTCGTCGTGAAAGCCAGACCATCTCAGTTCTAACTGCACTTGAGAATCACGTGGGAGCATTCAAAAACCAACGCCAGAGCCCATTGTCCAGAGATGCGGACTTCATGGAGGGGGTCCAGCAGCAATACTTCTAACTCTCCTGGTGACTGTAATATCGCAGACGTTCTACTGTTTAACTGACGTTTGGACATTGTATAAATATGGCTCCAATGCATCGCTGACCCCCACTACATCCTCAACCTCTAATACCCACTTTTCTGAGTTGGTGCTAATTCTTCACTAGGGAAGACCTTTTGCATACTTGTAATGAGCACAGAGTAAGGTTGTTGGATGGCCTGCATGCATTCTGTCGGATCTAGTGCTGTCAAGCAGAGTGGAAAACACTTTCTCTTAAGGCCTTTACACTGTCACAAGGTATACAAAAGATCTAATTTGTATTTTTCATAAAAGTTCATTTAATAGGTGAACTTTTTAAATAAGTTCACTTAACACAGGCTGTTTATAACTTTTAATTATGTAATCCTAAATTCTGATCATGGACTGTGTATCTTCCACCTTCAGGCCAGGCAATAGCATCATTTTCCTTCACCCATTTTTTTGGGAGAGGTAGCCTCAAAAGCCGGCTTGTGAATTGCTTCCCCTCATGGTGAACAGAAGCAGCCTCCATTGGTAGTGATATTCTAAATCCTAAAAAAAGATTCTATCGAATCAGAAAATGCTTTCAGACTGCCTTCTTTCTTCTGAAATTTAACAACTAAGAAAAAATGTTGGGCTCCATGAGGTGAAGACAGAACTATGGTAATTATAATTGGAAAGGTCTAGAAAATAAGTAGAAAATTATCTCTTCTATAAGAATTAATTAAAATCTTGTTAAAACACTAAAAGGCAATGTCTTACAGTCACCTAGTAACTGTACAGAACTAATCAGTTCACACTAGGCACATTGAGAGCAAGCAACCTCATTACTAGCTCTCCAAAATGACTCATCTTTTGGCTTCTTTAAAGTTTAAAAAAAGAATAGCTTGAACACTAGGAAACGTCTTGTGGGCATGAGATTCCAACCTTCCCTATAAGAACAGCCTAACTGTTTAAGATCCGATACCCTTAGTTGGAAGAAATTTTTTCCAAGAGAATCCTTGGAGTGAAGCACACACCTGAGAATTCTGTATGTGTGGGAAGAAAGGGACACACTTCACCTCCTTGGAAATACTTTTTTTTTTTTTTTTTTTTTGGTAAGGATTTACTTTATTTTAAGAGAGAGATCGTGCAAGTGAGGGAGAAGAGAGAGAGAGAGAATCTTAAGCAGGTTTGACTCTGAGTGTGAAGCCTGGTGCTCGGCTCGATCCCATGACCCCAGGATCATGACGTGAGCCAAAATCAAGAGTCAGACGCTCAATCCACTGAACTACCCAGACACCCCTCCTTTTAAAGACTTCTATGTGGCTCTTGAAGGAAGACACAGCTTCCTCATGGGAGGTTCCTCCATCACTTGGGCCTCCTGGACAGCATTTCATCTCTGGCCTTTCCTCACACCACCCTCTTAGCTTGCAAATGCCCCTTCAGCTCATCCCCAAAGACCAACTCAGGTGCCATCTCTTTTGAGACTTCTCCCCAAAATATTTTCTGGCAGAAGCAATCCTCTGGCTCATTTGATACTTGTTTGGTTCACTTTTGCAGATAATTGTGTGAACACTCATAGAAAGTAGGAACCTAAAACAGCACCTGCCCCAACGGTGAGTGTTTGAACAAATGGAAACTGGAGAAAATGTATAGGATGCTTTAGAACCCCAGGAAATGTGTTTACTTTAACAATTTATCAACAAATTTCTTAGTTCTTCTTAACCAAGCCTGTGAGGACCATTACAGAATCCATGAACCTCTTGAAATTATATATAAATTTAAAGTATGTGCCCCCCCCACTACACAGAGCCTTCAGAATCTTTACAGCTCTTTTTAAGTCTTTAAGATAACTGTAATCCAAAACTCAATTTGAAAAAATCACTGCTCTGAATATGCTTTTGTATAAACATTAAGGTATAAGAGCTTCCTGCAATGATTAAATAATGAAATAAGCCACCGAAGTCAATCTCCATCTCTTGGGTATTTAAAAAAGAACAATTCTCTATTCCCATTGCTCCAGGCACAACTTGCCTGAAGAGAAGACTGAGCCACATGACTCAGTCTTTAAATGAGAGCATTTAAACTAGAGAGTGATCAGAGATCACCTAGTCCAGGAGCTCTCAGACTGCAGAACACACAAAATCATGAGGATGGCATGACAGGACCCTGACTCCTAGGTCCCACTCCTACAGCTTATGCTTCAGGAGGTCTGGGATGAGTCCTGGGAACATACTCCTAAGCAATTCTAGGTGGTGTAGATGCTGCTGGTCCATGGGCCACACTTTGAGAACCACTGCTCTAATATTATTTCCTTATGTTATAAATGAGTAGACTGAGACCTTCAACAGCTGGGTGTGGCTTACCCAAAGCAACATAGCTAAGTCAGAGCCCTGGGTTCTAACCACACTCTGTGATCAGCAGGGTCCTCAAAAGTGAGTCACATTTGAGTCTCTGAGACTTGTAGATGACCAGCACAGTCACAAAAATGTATCTCAGTTAGAGACATTCAAACTACTTGGCAATCCTAGTTTTACCCGATACCACTGAGGATATGAAGAGAAAGTAATCTCTCATTCTGTTCATCCCAAGCAAAGAGTTGAGAAAGTATTTTTTTCCCTTCATCTAAATGATGAATCTCTTTTTTTTAATGTTTATTTATTTATTTATTTATTAATGTTTTATTTATTTCTTGGAGAGAGAGACAGTGTGAGCAGGGGAGGGTCAGATAGAGAGGGAGTCACAGACTGAAACAGGCTCCAGGCTCTGAGCTGGCAGTCAGCACAGAGCCCGACGTGGGGCTCGAACCCACAAACCGCGAGATCATGACCTAAGCGAAAGTCGGAAAGTCGGACGCTTAACCGACTAAGCCACCCAGGCGCCCCGTAATGTTTATTTATTTTTGAGAGACAAAGACAGAGCAAGATCAGGGGGAGGGGGAGAGAGAGAGGGAGACACAGGATCCGAAGCAGGCTCTGACAGCTCAGAGCTGGATGCAAGGCTCGAACCCACAAACCGTGAGATCATGACCTGAGCGAAGTTAGATGCTTAACCAACTGAGCCACCCACACACCCTTAAATGATGAATCTCTTATGGCAGTTTTATTGTTGTGCCTAAAATGTTCTTTTGAAACAAAAACATTATGTCATCCTTCTGACAATGCAATAACAAGATTCTTGTCATGGGGTCATGTCCATGGTGTTCTAATAATAACATTTTTTCATAAATATTTTGAAAAAATTTTGAGAAGTTATTTTTAAAGAGTATATTTTCAGGCATTTCGAAATCTCTCTCCTAGCTAGCTCAACTAAGCAAGACCCTAGATCAAAGCACAGTCTACAAGATTTGGTCTCAACCAAAACTTTTCATACTCTTGCCTTGCTCCATCCCAGACTGTTCAGGTCTAGCTTCAGGCTCATGTTTGTTCCTGAGCTTCCCCCGAGTGGCATCAGACTCTCCCCAGGCCCGTCTGGGTTTTCACATGTTAGCCTTTCCTGCTTCTCAGATCTCTGACCTCTATTCTGAACCTGTGTCAGAACCCCCTTTCTGACTTGGAGCACAAAAATCCATCACTCTGTAATATGACTTGGCTTCAGGACCCTCCATTAGAAACGGCCACCATTTTCCTACTTCATCCCGACTACAGCCCTTTCACATCACGTCACACTGACTGAATGGTTTCCAAAGTGTTATAGAAAAAGTGAGCGCAACACATGTTACAGATGACATGGACTTTACTCAACATCACAAAGCATTAAACGACTTAAAAGTGTTTATAAAGACATCCCGGAATTCGTGGGTTTTTTTTTTTTTTTACTTTTTTCAATATCATGGAGATAATTTTCTACAGTTTCTTTTATGAAACATGCCATTATTAATTATGTATTAAACAACAAATTTCATATTTAATGTAAATATATAATATCAACCCCATAGCTATTACATTTCTTCCAACAATCACCACCGTACTTGGTTCTCTAGTGTAGCATAGTCAAAATTGAGGAAGGCTATGCATCCCCTACCTATCAGGCTCATTTGAAGACCAGATGGACTAAAGCCATATACCCAGGAAGGGGATGAGCCCTGCCCTGTCACATGTACACGGTTTTGCTCCTAGACACTGGATGTGTCTTGATTTTCTGACTTGGCCTGAACACCACCCAGACCAACGGGCAGCAGCATTTCAGCACTGATGTCAAATTGGCATCATAAACTTTTCTTTGAGGACCTTCCATGTGCCAGATCCTGCATGTGCATTCTTTCTCATTTGTGCAACAGTTCTGACAAAAGCTTGGTAACTCCCCAGGGCTTCACATGCAGGAAATGAAAGAGCTGAGATTTGAAACTAGGTCTCAGATGACTTCGTCCAGCAGTTCTCAAAGTGAGGTCCAGGAACCCCTTGAGATTCCTCAAGCCCCTTTCATGGGTCAGCAAGGTCAAGAATTATCTGAGAAAGCTGTTAAAATGCTCCTCCTTTTTCGAACAATATTTTGGTGTCAAGCTGGATTTTCTGACTATATTCCAACCCAAACAACATATGGCACAAACTGAAAGCAGACACAGATGAGAATCCAGTTGTCTTCCATTTCATCAGACGTTAAGGAGCTTTGAAAAAAATGGAAAGCAATGGTATGCTCCTCACTAAACTTTTTTTGTTTTGGAAAATATGGGGTTTTTTTTTTTCATAATAAATAATATATAATGGGTTTACTACTGTTTTTTTCTTTTAATTTTTTAAATGTTTATTCATTTTTGAGAGAGACAGAGACAGAGCATGAATGAGGGAGGGGCACAGAGAGAGGGAAACACAGAATCAGAAGCAGGCTCCAGGCTCTGAGCTGTCAGCACAGCTGTGGGGCTCGAACCCACAAACTGTGAGATCACGACCTGAGCTGAAGTCAGATGCCCAACTGACTGAGCCACTCAGGTGCCCCTACTAATGTTATTTCCAAATGGATCAATATATATTTTAAAATGTTATTGGTTTTGATTTCTAAAATGGTAAATGCCAATAGGGACAGCTTATCTAAACAAAAGCTCTTTGCAGAACCTCAATGATTTTTAAGAGCACAAATGGGTATCAACTTCAAAAAGTTTGAGAACCACTGTTCTTAGGTAATATAACTTTCATTCATCGTATCACCTCCATTCCAGAAGAAAAGTTCTCATGCTAGGGATGGGTAGGTGGAAAAGAAACACCCCTGCTTTTAGAAATCAGAACTCTTACTGCATCTACTATTAATACCATACCCCTGGCATTTAGCTAAATGTGCAAGCAAATATACGATCTTAGGAAACACACTCGTGCTTCCTCAGTTAAACTGAATGCTTCTTGAAGACCAGAATATTAACTCCCTGGGAGTCTAGAACAGATTTAGTCTTGAACAAAAATAGTGATTAATTGCAGGTGCCTGGGTGGCCCAGTTAGATAAGCGTCTGACTCTTGCTTTGGGCTCAGGTCGTGATGTCACGGTTCGTGAGTTCAAACCCCGTATCCAGCTCTGTGCTATAAGCACGTAGTCTGCTTGGGATTCTCTCTCTCTCTCTCTCTCTCTCTCTCTCTCTCTCTCTCCCCCCTCTTTCCCTGCTTGCCCTCTCTCCTTCAAAAATAAATAAACTTTAAAAAATAGTGATTAATTGGAAACATAAAAAGTTGGTATCATGAAGGATTTTGTACATCTTGTGTAGGTTAGTAATACGGTGCAGAGAAAAAAGCACATACAATGGAGAGACAGATTTAGTTCAAATCCAGACACACCTTTGAGAAGCTACTGGATTTCTCTGAGTCTCAGTTTCCTTATCTCAGAGTCCCTAACTCCTAGAGTATTAGGAGGAGTAAACATATCCGATGTGTACAACAGCTGTCACCCAGGAGGTACACAAGAAATACTACTCTGGGGAGAACAATGATGGGTCAGTTCCAGGGCAAAGGTCGCACATCCCAAAGTCCAAGTGCTTGAGGGGACACTTTCTCAGGTAAATTTCTCAACTCTCTCCATCTCTTGGCTACTGATGTCATCATTAAGTTTGGTCATTTTCCTGTATGCGTCCCTTCAGTCTAGGATTTAGTCATTTAGAGATACATATAAATTCTGTTCTTGGAACTCACTGGCAATAGATATAAAAACTGGAAATACCCCTCTATGGAAAAAAAAAAAAAAAGGACACTGAGTACCACACTATGGAGATATTTTCAGTGCCGTAAAAAAATTACATTATCCACAGTCGTACAACTCCACTTAGTGGTTGCTGAGTGGAAAATTTGAATCTTCAAGTTGGAAGCAGTATGAACGTTAAAAAAAATGTAAGTAGATGCTGTTCTGAAAAGCATTAAATAAAAATGCCGATCTAAAATTTAAGCTCCTGTTTAGCAAGACAAAAAGACAAAATTTTTTTTTAATGTTTTTTATTTATTTCTGAGAGATAGAGAGAGACAGCATGAGCAGGGGAGGGTCAGAGAGAGAGGGAGACACAGCATCCGAAACAGGGTCAAGGCTCCAAGCTGTCAGCACAGAGCCCGACGCGGGGCTCGAACCCACGAACTGTGAGATCATGACCTGAGCCGAAGTCGGACGCCCAACCAACTGAGCCACCCAGGCGCCCCAAAAAGACAAAATTTTTAAAAAAGCAATTTCAGGCAGTAACTCTTAAGTTTACTGACTGTGAAGACATCCCAAACTGTTTATTTAAGATTCTTGTTTTGTTACACCACCAGAAAATTGAATCTAAATCCATTTACCATAGGCCAAGCAAAGTTTATAATCCAAAACTGTATTTATACACATATATATTTTTTTTTATTTTTGTTTAAAATTTTTAATGTTTTATTTATTTCTTAGAAAGACAGTGTGAGCAGGGAAGGGTCAGAGAGATAGGGAGACACAGAATCTGAAACAGGCTCCAAGCTCTGAGCTAGCTGTCAGCACAGAGCCCAATGGGGGGCTCGAACCCACGGACCGTGAGATCATGACCTGAGCTGAAGTCGGATGCTTAACCGACTGAGCCACCCAGGCACCCCTAATTTTGCCTTTTAAAAATAAATATAAAAGTAAGAATTTGTAGAAAATGAGGCAATGAGAAAGAATGTTTCTATCTCCCCAAGTGACAGGAAGCATTTGAACAGCAAAAGCATTTCATGAACATACCATGCCTTTGTTTTGCATTCTTATCATAAAGGGCTATCTTCTTTCTAAAAGGAATTTTGCCCTTTCTTTAGGTTTGTACTGTTTTTTTTATCCTTGAACTTACACTAGGTGGAGCCCCTTGTCCAAGATTTGGAGTGACTTTTTTAAAAAGGAAAGAAAAAAATTAACCAGTGAAAGCAAAACCAAAAAGGCATTTTTATTCTTTCATGTTTTAAAATGTTTCCTCAAAATTTGGGGCACCTGGCCAACTCAGTCAGAAGAGCATGTGACTCTTGGTCATGAGTTTGAGCTCCACGTTGGGTATAGAGATTACTTGAATAAATAAAACTAAAAAAATTAAAATAAAAAAATTAAATGTATCCTCAAAAATTACTGCACCACCAGAAAAGACTTTTTCTTTCTAATAATTAAAACCTTGACAATGGATAGGACATTAACACTTAACTACAGAGAAGCACTAGTTAGTTGCAAAGGAGCTGCGATAGAGTCAACAGCCATAAGGTTCTGAATTCAATGCAAATATTCAGTTTCACTTGGAAAGGCGGTATTGAAGGTTTGGGGAATCCAATCTTTTCTGGATACTTGTAAAGCTTTTTAACACGGTTAAGGTTCTCCCGTGTCTAAAGCCGGTATGGTACTCAGATATTTCAGAACATTCCAATCAGAGATACTTTGTTATTAAAAGCAAACAAGGGAATTGAAAACACCAGAATGGTAGCAAAAGGCTGAATGTCCAAAATGCTTGAAGTTTTCCATGATGCAGAAATCCAGGAAGCCCCAATCAGATATTTCATGATGTCTGTGGAGGGAGGGGCTTCTGAACTGAACACACCGATGTTTAATTAGGGGTTCATAGGACTTGCAGTTAAAAATAGTCTCTAACAGGACTCAGGAGGCTCCCAGTGGACTCTAGCTGGAGGAGATAAGCCTTGTGAGATAACCCACCAAACTCAGTGATCACTCACTGCTGCGGGATAAAAGCACCACTAATCTCCCTACAGCTATCTCCCTCCACCGTCACTAGTTTGGCTCTCTCTGTGCTATCTCAGGACTGGCCTTCCAACCCAACGTGCTTGAAATGCAAAGATGAGATCGGCAGCAAGAAGAAGCCTTGCCCAATTCCCAAACCCTTGTGCTGACATAGCCAGCAGGGAGCTGTCAGTTTCCTGGGCAATAAATTTTGTGGACTCTTTTTTTTTTTTTTTCCCTTCAGATTTATACAAAATCTTGGAGGAGGCAAGACATAGTTCTGCTGACAGCTGAATTATGTGGCAGAGTGACCTTTGAACAAGTACAAATCATTGACCTTACATAAATTCTTCTCCAGAAAGTCCAAGAAGCTGGTGGAATCCGGCTCAGAGAGACATGGAGGCAATTAATGCTATGGCAAGAATCCAGTTCTAACATGGTGGGACTAACACCTGTTTAACCAGAACACTTAGAAAAACAAACATTCTTTGATGTCTGCCTCATATTTTCCATGGGCAAGCTGATTTATTTTCCCCTTTGCGAGCTTTTTACTAAATTCAAATTATTGCTCTGCTATCAGAAATGATGTATAGAAACAAAACTAGTAGGAATAAAGAAGGATGGCACTTAGGAGTGGATCACCTTTTTTGATGACAGGGGTACTTTTTTTTTTATAAAGAAAACAAAGTGAGCTTTGGGTTCCCAAGACAGTTGGGATGAATAAAATAAAGATGAGATGAATTGGACAAACTATACATACATATATATATATATATATACACATATATATATGTTTTTTAATGTTTATTTATGTTTGAGAGACAGAGACAGAGTATGAGTGAGGACGGGGCAGAGAGAGAAATGGAGACACAGAATCTGAAGCAGGCTCCAGGCTCCAAGCTGTCAGCACAGAGCGCAACGCGGGGCTCAAACTCACAAGCCATGAGATCATGACCTGAGTCGAAGTCCAACGCTTAACCAACTGAGCTACCCGGGTGCCCCTGGACAAACTATATTTAAGAGAATCTTGTTCAATACCTTTAAAACGGACAGAAGTTTCTGTGCAAAATTAGTCACTAAACTTCATATATTTTCTTTTTTTTTTTTTTTTAATATTTTTATTTATTTCTAGGAGAGAGAGACAGCATGAGCAGGGAAGGGTCAGAGAGAGAGGGAGTCACAGACTGAAACAGGCTCCAGGCTCTGAGCTGGCAGTCAGCACAGAGACCGACGTGGGGCTCGAACCCACGAACCGCGAGATCATGACCTAAGCAAAAGTCGGACGCTTAACCAACTAAGCCACCCAGTCGCCCCAAACTTCATATATTTTCATTCTAAGTTCTCATAATGATGGCAAAGCAGTTTGTCCTTCTGCTACAATATAATAGAGTTTTCCAATTAGCTTTTCAAAGGGGGGGGAGTGGGAGTGTGGTGGGGGCTGGCAGCTGTCCTGGAGACCGGAAAATACACACTTACACATCCCCCCCGCCCCAACACTGCACTGTCTCCATCCTTTCTGCCAGCCTGGTGGCCAGCATCGATAATATGGTAATGGAGTATTCCAGAGTAAAACTTGTATTCAAATTGTTCTCTAAAAGATAAAGAGGAGCCAGGTACCTCCTATCTACTCCCAGCATGATGCAAGAGAAGTGATGTCAAAACTAGTGGGAAGGTTCAATACAGACCCGACAGATTAAAGTCCCTCTGCCCTCCCTTCTTTGGCTCCAGAATATTATCTTCAGAAGAGTTAGAAGAACAGAATGGGTAAGTGAAGTTTAAAAATTTTTAAGAATAGGACTTTAGGACCAACAGGGAAAATGGATGATTAAGAAAGCTACAGACTAAAATAGATGTAGGAATAACTTTGTCTAGCTAATAATCTCATTCTCTCTATGCCACGGAGGGAAGAACTTGATGAATCAATTGTTTTTCATTTTGCTGACACTCCATATTGGTCCTGAGAACAATTTCTTTCTAGGCAAAGTAATGTTTAACCACTTCCTTATCATCAACACTGCCTCATAAGCATTATTTAGAACTTTGCTATTGTAATTGAGTACGCTTCTCCTTTTTTTCCCTTTTTACTAAGCCTATGGGAGAGAGAGATATAGTGTCTTACCCATCAGCACCTTCATCATCCTGGCAACTAAAGATAAGGTAGGAAAAACAAAGGGATGACATGCACAGAGGCCACTAAATGGACGGAGATGTCCTTAAGGGAGAAGAAAGTGAACAAAGGCCCTTCCTTCCAGATACAGTGGGAATGAGCTGAGATACATTTCCAGCCTGCATGGGGCTCCGAGTCACCCAGGGGACAAGGGCCAAAGCGAACCTGGGAAGTGATTACAAGATAATGTCAGAAGGCGAGACCCGGGAGACTGCAGGCCCAGTCGTAGAACTGAAATACAGCCCCATGACTGGGGGCCTTGTTCCCCTATGGGAACCAAACCCGAGAGGCACGAGGGTCCTTTTATTTGGAGTCTGGGAGTGAAACAGAGAAGGAACAGCCATGAGTCTGATTTCAGTGGCCACCGTAGGTTCCGATTAGAGTGCTCCTCCTTTCACTACACAGAGGTCAGCGGTTGTGGAGCTATAAAAGTTGAATGAGATATTATTTCGTGCAGAAAAGTAAAAGCTAACACTTCCTGGAAGAGTCAGACTCAAGTCTCTGGAGGTTTCGAAGCTCAGCTCATATGGCAACCCATTCCAACGTTCCCGTCTACTTTGTATTCTGATCAATTTGTCTCAATGTCCTCATCCACCAATGGCTTGAAATCTCCTTGATATCTGACTTGTTTTCTTCTGGTCCCATACCAACTACTACAGTGCTGTGTGCCTTTTGAACAGTCAACAAATGTTACGGAAAGAGTAGCAGATGTTTAAATACTTGGAATCGTCACAAACAATGCATTTGCTGCATTTACGTTGGAAGGCTTAAAGCGTAAGGGGTCTTTGAAAATCATACCTCCTTATTCAGAAAGAAATCCAATTTTTGAATTATTAGTCTCTTTCTCATGATTATTTTTTTACAAACCAATCTTGTGAATATGCTTGCCCATGAGATGAAACAGTAGACTCACTGAAGTCTAAATCTTGACCTACATCTGTGGTGACAAGCTTTTTAGAGAATAAACCCAGGTCACAGCCATATCCATACAGCAGCAAGGACCAAATAATACAATCAAATAACATAATATATAATAAATAAATATGCATGTAATTAATTTCACAATTAATTTCACATAAAATATATAGAGTAGGTGTTATTGAAATTATGTATTCTCCTGAATTATTTACATCGCTGGGTCATAAATCCTGTCTTTAAAACAGAAATAGAACTAGGTGGTGGGGAAATTACTAGTAATTTCTAGTAGACAAGTTAAAAATAATATGTATTAAAGATATAAAGTGGGGTTTCATAGATTTTTATTTTCAAACAGCCCCAGATGTTTAGACAATTGTAGAGATGACAAAGGATTTCACAAGTAGGCCAGATCAGTTTCCAATCTTCATACCATCTCTTATTATCACAGTATTATTATAATTAATGAACCAATGATGATACATTGTTATTAATTTCTGTCCAGAGAGAAATCCATTTTATTAAAACTATTTCTACTAATGGAGCAGATAGAAGTTGTCCACTGTTTCATTTCCTTCTCTCATCCCCAGTTCCTCTAATTCACAGGTATTTTGTTCTGCAGTTAACTTCACAAAAATAGTTAAGGTGTCCTATTATTAGGATCCAATTTTAGGACAAATGTTTTTTTTTTTTTGCATTATGGTGGACATTATGGTACACTGCCTGGATCTCCTGACAGAATGAAGAATTTATAATCCTCCAGCTGCTGGAAGTGCTGCGGAGGGCAGCCCTCGGCCGTCAGTCCCCTTTGCGGACTGTCCCTACTGAAGACAAGTACCTTGCTTATGTCCCACCTCCTAGCGGGAGCAGCCAATCCCCCAAATGTCCAGTCTATGTGGGAGTAAAAATGCCTGGGCGCTCTTGCTCTAACTAGAAACAACCCGGGTCACACTAACTCCAGAGCTCCTATAGGGTGTCCAAATGCCTTTGTGGGGGACACAACCAAGCTCAACTTCTCCCTCTGCCCCGTCCTGCTTTCTTGCTCAGTGTTAGTCCCAGGAGTACTTGCGAATAAACACACTGGCCAGCCCATGTCCATTTCATAGTCTGCTGCTCATAAAACAGCCTACCAAATTCTAGGTGTTAGGCATAAAGAAATTATTAAGAGAATGCTGTCCAATTCTTTCTCATTTTAGAAGACATTAGGGTAACTCTGGAAAACAGTATGGAGATTCCTCAAAAAATTAAAAATACAACTAACTACCCTATGGCCCAGCCATTGCACTACTAGGTATTTATCCAAGGGATACAGGTGTGCTGTTTCAAAGGGGCACATGCACCCCAATGTTGATAGCAGCACTATCAACAACAGTCAAAGTATGGAAAGAGCCCAAATGTCCATCAACGGATGAATGGATAAAGAAGATGTGGTATATACATATATATATATATATATATATATATATATATATATATACACAATGGAGTTGCTCAGCAATCAAAAAGAATGAAATCTTACCATTTGCAACTACCTGGATGGAACTAGACTGTATCATGCTAAGCAAAATTAGTCAGAGAAAGAGAAATATATGACTTCACTCATATGAGGACTTTAAGCTACAAGACAGATGAACATAAGGGAGGGGAAGCAAAAATAATATAAAAACAGGGACAGAGACCAAAACATAAGAGACTCTTAAATACAGAGAACAAACAGAGAGTTACTGGAGGGGTGGGAGGGGGGATGGGCTAAATGGGTGAAGGGCACTGAGGAATCTACTCATGAAATCATTGTTGCATTATATGCTAACTAACTTGGATGTGAATAAAAACAAACAGAAAACATTAGGGGAGATATACCAGTAAGCCCATCACTCCCTCCAATATGGAAAGATGTGACAGAGGCGCAGGCAGGGTGCTGTAGAAGGATTCTTCTACCCAGTAAGGGAAGGGGAGAGGAAGTTATCAAGATAGACTTCCTGTAAGAGCTGTGTGTAAAAGGGAAGTAGGAGGTGCTAGAGAAAGAGCAGGTAAGGAGTTGGAGTCAGAAAGAAAATATGAGAAAAATCACAGACACAGAAGGGCTCTGGGATGCTAAGGGCCGGCCACAGGAGTGGGCGTGGCAGGGGTGACAAGGGTGGGCTCAGGAGTGAAATAGCAAAATGCACCAGTAATCGAATCAGGGAAAACCTTGCCGGTAATCCTAATGAACTTTTGTTTTGATTTCTCCTTTTCAGACTGAAACACAAGACAGATGACATTTCCATGCAACCTGTACTTCTAGATTGTTCCAATTCTTTACCTCTACCAAAGCAAAGAGACACTCTGGGAGAATAAGCACAGAGCCAATAACAACCGGTATCAACACATAAATGATGACATTACCTATTACACACTAAATCAGTCATTTTATAAGAAAAGTGCTCAACGCATAAAATGTTTCAAAATATTTTGCTTTATTTCAAAAAAAGACTTTTTTTCAGACCTCAAAATAAATAAACATTTAAAAAATGCTTTAAAACATACTCTTTTAAACTTTAATACTTTAGGGGCACCTGGGTGGCTCAGTCGGTTAATCAACTGACTTCAGCTCAGGTCATGATCTCACGGTTCAGGAGTTTGAGCTTCTCATCGGGCTCTGTGCTGACAGCTCAGAGCTTGGAGCCTGCTTCGGATTCGGTGTCTCCCTCTCTATCGGCCCATCCCCCGCTCACACTAACTCTCTCTCTCTCTCTCACAAATAAATATTTAAAAAAATGAAACTTTAATACTTGATTTATGAGTAATACCTTACCTGTGTCACCCCCACAAGTGCTCAATAGTCAGCAGGCCACTGTAATCCTACGGACAAGCACCATGAGAAGCAATATGGAACCACTGGGGTGTTTAAAGCAAGGGTGAGACATGGTCAAATTTACAGTTTGGCTCTGTCTCTCTGAAGCCAGATGGAGGACAGAATAAAGGTGAAAAGAAGGGCTTAGCAAGCTGCTGTAAAACTCAAGCAAGATACGATGCACACCTTTAGCACACCTTCGGCAACTGGAAGTATCAGCATTCTGGCCAAACACTTCCAGAGTTTGGCTCCATGAACTCCCACACTGCCAATGGAGTACCTTGAAAGATGCGGGCAAGGTGAGCTAGCTGACCAAGATAACTTTTTGCTTTGCATGTCTCTCTGATTTTGAGAAGGCCTTATGAACCCGACTCATGAAGCAGAAAATTAGCAATTAAAGATGTACTTAGTGTTAGATTAAGGAGTTTGATAACCCTCAAAAACAAGACCTGGAGGGGCGCCTGGGTGGCTCAGTCAGTTAAGCGTCTGACTTCGGCTCAGGTCATGATCTCGTGGTCCGTGGGTTTGAGCCCCGCATCGGGCTCTGTGCTGACAGCTCGAAGCCCAGAGCCTGTTTCAGATTCTGTGTCTCCCTCTCTCTCTGCCCCTCCCCAGCTCGTGCTCTCTCTCTGTCTCAAAAATAAACATTAAAAAAAAAAAAACAAGACCTGGAAATCCAAATGAAATTTGTAGGTACAAGGTGTATGTGAATTTGGAAAAAATTTAGCCTCTGATTTCCCTCCCAAACGACTTAGTTCTATTAAAATACGATGATACTGTCAGATGCAAAAACATCAACTTCTCCTGAAATGGAAATCACTTACACAGGGCAAATCACCTGAAGATGTCTTTCACTATAATCACTTTTGCCCCCAGGCCCTGCCACCACAGGACTGTCACTTTTGACTCATGAACGAGCCTTACAGAACTGCCAGATGAAAGACACATTTAGTTGTACATGACAAATTACTGCCTGAGATGCACGGAAATTCCATCTTTGGGGGCACAGAAGAGTCAAACAGCATATTAAACTGGTTAAAAGATAACATGTCTAGTGAAAACATTTTATGAATCAACGACCCTGGTGGCTTTGGGCAGGTTAAGTTGTATCTCACCTTGCACAACCCATAGAATTAGGTGATAGAGTGCTCCTGTATCATAAAGTTGTCATGAAATGAAATGGGACTCACGGAAATTCTGTTACCCAGTGCCTGGGGAGAGGAAGTGAGGATGTGCTGCTGAATGTGAAGGTGGTAATGATAGGTGATCGTGCAGGTCACAGTCAGTGTGCAAATCTACCAGCTGTTTCGTGTGTGTGTGTGTTTTTGTTTTTGTTTTATTTTAGAAAATGGCCCCTCACTGGCCAAACCAATAATTCTTTGGGCCGCAGAGTTAGCCTATCTCCCTCCCAATAAGCGCACCAAAACCAAATAAAAAACTCCAAACGACCCCCAATTCAAAAGAGTCCCTCAGTAGAAGGAGGCCTCAGGACAAGGAGAGGGAGATGCTGATGGGGAGAACACACACGGACCACTACAGAGGCAGCTGAAAAATAATAGGAAAACAGCCTTGCTTACACTTTGTTACTTTTAGGATCAGAGATTTCTGAAGACTTTCTGAGCCTCTCACAAAAAAAGCATTATCTTCAGGAGGCATTCAAGGTCTCAGACAAAAGAATTCACGAGATTTAGCTCATGATCAATTTAGAGTAAGTAGGTTCTGGCTACTGATCATTACTGGAAGGGAAAATGAGATTTTAAGGATGATTGTCTAGCTGGTTATTGTTTCTGAGAAGGAGGAAGATGAAAAGGCCTACAGAGACACAAAGAGGAAAACAAGTGATGTGAATCCCGGAAGGAAATTTTAATACGGAGCAAAGAGTCATAACATAACCCAACAGGCAAAACAGCTGATTAGGTGGTAATTGTGTCAAATCAACTACCCACAGCTCATAGATTCAACTCAAATGACACATATTCCTAAGGATATTTATGGACAACTAAATCATCTAAGAGAAAGATTCACAAATTGCTTACACCAGAATAGAAAATCTTACAAACCTGGATGCCAAATTCCATGCTAACACTCAATATAATTTTAGAAATTTCAGAAATAACACATTGCAACAACAAATGCGTTTGCTCCTAGCAAGTGAAATCCTGCCACTTCAACTGGCTAAGACAGTGACATGGCAGTTTGAGATTTGCTTAGTGGGAGTCTCAGGATAAAAGTGGAATTGATGACCAAGACAATGATTTTCATACAGAGGTAGACCTCAACTGCTTTCTTTTCTTCCAGAAATCAGCTATGCTGAGTAGTTTAAGAAAGGTATAGGAGCTATGAGATCAGCCGCTTCTATAATATCATGCTAATCAAAGACTTTTCTCGGAATCCTGTTTCCTACATGCTTCAGAACTACAAAACAACATATTTAAAAGTCTATATTTTGTATTTAAAATCTGACTGCTTTCTAGTCTCCATTCCACAGCAAGAAATCCACCAATAGACTTAAACCCTCTCTCCCAGCTGTGGTCCTACACGCAGAACAGCTGAGGGCCTGTTACATTCTTATCACCCAGTTTTGAAACAGCGAAATTAAAGTTTGGTATTGAACAGTGTCGTGACCTTGACTTTGTCCATCTACTAAGGACCAACCGAAGTGGGCAGTTTTCACGTCATGATTCATGACTCACTTAATGTAAATACATCAACAATGAAAATTTCCACTGTGTTCTTTTCCAATGCATTTATATCAGAAACAATGCCAACGCCACAAAAATAAATACATTTGTATCTGCCATAATTGGTACCAATGAATATTTGAGGTGTGTGATTGCCAGAGACAACTGAACAAGAGCCTTAGAAAATTCCATTTCAAACTATGTGAGATATTTTTGAATTGCTTTGTTATAAAAAAAAAAACTATTATTCAAGATTATATTAACCTCCTAAAAAAGAATACCAACAGCAAAAGTTTAGGTATCAACTTTTGTCATTGAATATGATTATCATTTTTCATTTGAATTTGGGTGCTCCTAAGAAGACACGATATGATTTCTCAGTCTTTACTGTAGGCAGATTCACTCTAACTTAAGGCACACGGGGTGCATGTACATGGCACAGAGATGCTGAATGTATTTTCCCATCAAATAATCTCATTTGGCAGTTTCCTTCTTCCACAAACAAAGGGCGAAACCAACAACTTAAACATTAATTTCAGGGACTCACCCACATAATCAACGTCCCATTGCGCAGAGAGAATATTTTTCCAGACGATGGGCAGATCCACGTTCCACGTTCCGAGATGCAGTGAGACAGGAAGGGTGGGCAGAAAAGAGAAGAAAAAATTAGGAATAATTCAAAAGCTGGTGGTAACTTACCCCCATACTAAGCATGATAATTAGCGTTCTCTCCTTTCCTGAAAACTGCCCACTGCCAAGATACTGCGGATTAAGGGGAAAGTTGCTGTAGAAAAACAAGGTAGATAATTCATGAGAGAGCCAAAGGGATCTCTCATTAACATTTTCATTTAGCAGTTGCAAATAAGAGAAAACACATGGAAGCTACTTTTGAATATGTAATAGATGTTTCCAGAAAGAGACTATGGAAGAGTTGTAGGAACATATAGGGACATAAAAATAATGAAAGCAAGCCTGAACTCTATAGAATGGGGAGAGGAGGGCGGCTGCAAGGCAAAGACTTAGCTGACTCAAAATCACAGTCAGAAACCCCAGTAAAATGATTTACACATTCCAACAATCACTTGACAAAAATTATTCGAATTATATATTCTCAAGGAATATAAATTATAACTCATTCCAGATGTGCTACAGGTCAGAGCCACAGAACAGAATTTGAATTCTTCAAAGAAAGGACCAAGGAAATAAGTTATTTATCTCTTTTTATAAAGGCACAGAAAACATTTTTACATGGCATAAAAATTTCTAGCACACATGGTTTTTTAATCCTACAACAAGCCCTGATAGTTGCTGCAGTAGGGAAGACAGTCTACAGCATAAAATCACATAGAACATATTTTTCAAGTAGACGGAACTCCCCACACTGAGTCTTCATTTAAAACAGCTCATCTGTCACAGGCTTTCCACATGAGCAGTAACCTCGGAAAACCAGGCTGCAACAAGGTCATGCTACAGGAATGTTGTGGTCCTTGGGTATTCTGGGGCCTCCTGGGCCTCTGCCTTACACTACTAATCCATTCCATCAAAAGCTGCTGTTAACTCAAAAGAATTGAAAGCAAGGACTTAAAGAGTTATTTGTACACCCACGTTCACGGGACTACTGTACACAATAGCCAAAAAGCGGAAGCAACCCGGATGTGCGCTGGTGCACGAATGGAAACAAAATGCGATCTATCCATGTGACGGAATACTAGTCAGCCTTTAAAAAGAAGGAAATTCCAACGTGTGTCGCAACATGGATGAAACTTGATGACATCATGCTAAATAAAACAGGCCAGACACAAGAAGACAAATATTGTATGATTCCGTTTACAGGAGGTACTTAGAGGGGTGAAGTTCATGAAGATAGAAAGTAGAAAGGGTGATGCACTAGGGGTGATGGAGAAATTGCGAGCTGTTCAGTGAGAAGATGAAGAGGACTCTGGAGGTTCTGCTTCAGATTCTGTGTCTCCTTCTCTCTCTGATCCTTCCCTACTCATACTCTGTCTCTCAAAAATAAATAAACATTAAAAAATTTTTTTAATGGTTAGGATGGTAAATTTTGGGTGATGTACAATTTACTACAATTCAAGACAAAAAAGCTAGTGTCAGAATGGTACTTTGGAACTACGTGGCCACTCTTCCTACATCCAATCTCCAGTCAAGAAGGAAGACAAGCATAGAAGTCAACACTCAGTGTAGAGAGTTAAAAAGACTGTAATCTGTAATAGAAAGGAGACAGCCTAGCATGAATTCAAGAAATGGGCTCTTCCTCTCAGCAGATGGTAGGATGACGGCAGCGGTTTTCTCGGAGTTATGGTAGAGATCATGACAGATAGGCCTGCAAAGAACAGAGATTAGCCAGCTTCTTGGCACACAGCCCCCTCCCTTCCTAGCCAAGTCTAAGACACCTTGAAAAGAGTCCATGCAAGGTCTTCCTAGTATTCTTTGTGTATTTTAAAAGTTTAGTAATTGGCTTACGAATGGTGTTTATTCAATCTCCTCTCACTGGTCCTGGTAATGAGTGGGGAATTTTCTTCTCATTGTAGACATGCACATTTTAATAGCACCAACCAAAGGATCTAACAGATCCTCTTGCATACATTAACTATTTTTGTTTGCTAAAGAATCAGAAAAGGGAATATAACGGTACATCCATGAGTCACTCTAATAGAAGTAAGCTTAAATATCTGCTTTGAATCACTTTCTGCCCATGATTTCTGTCACTAGATCTCTGTGTACATGGGTTGACCTTGCAATGAGGGAAGACAACTTGCATAGGGAAGTCTTTAGGGAATCGAAGTATGGTCTTTGAAGGAACCAGATGATCTTGAGAAAGCCACTAAACTTTTTCCTTGAGTGGAAAAGGAGATTAACAGTTGTGATGATTTTCTCACAGTTACGGTACAAATCAAACAAAACGATGATTGAAAAAAGCCTTTGGGAGATACAAATCTATGGAAATTTGGCGGGGTGGGGGAGTGCTTTGGAATGTCCCTACTTGTCTGCCTCTTGGCAGGAAAGCTCGGTTCCTTCCCAGAGGAATGTCCAAATAAGACAGGATAGGCTTTAGTCTCCACTTAACTTTTCAACCTTATTTTCCACTATCTGGCAGTCACCCTATTGACTTATTTCCAACCAAATGAAGGCCCATGAGTCTAGAGTCATGGTTCTTACAGTCCAGGATTTCTGGGAGTTCCCTACGACTATTCTAGGAGGCTGATGAGGTCAAAACCTTTTTCCTAGTCATACCAAGACATTATTGGCCTTTTCACTCTCATTCTCCCAGGAGTGAAGAGTGGAAGTTTCCAGAAGCTACATGATGTAGATCACACCCCCAGTTTCTTATACAGAAATAAACACAAGAATCCATTCTCTTCTCTTAAGCCAGACATTCAAGAGATTTTCCATGGCACTCTTTACCCTAAATTATTTTTGTTTGGGAAAATATAGTTAACTGTCATGAAAATATTTATGTTAATACGGAATGGACTTTAATTGTTATTTTTAAGTGAATTAAGAGTATTTAAAAATGTCACAGTTGTCATTTCTTACATACTTTATTATTTTTAAAGTCCATTCATTAATTTTCATTCATTTTTAGTAAGCTCTACATCTAACGTGGGGCTCAAACTCACAACCCTAAGATCAAGAATTGCCTTCTCTTCTGACTGAGAGCCACCCAGGAGCACCTCAGTTTTCATTTCTAATGAAATGATGTAATAATAGATATAACACGTATAAATAGAAGTTCATTGCATTTGTCAATTATTTTAAGGATGTACAGAGGTCCTGAGATGGAAATATTTGAGAACTGCTGTGTTTAAAAGAGATAGCAGGAGAGCAAATGATACAAAGTCAGGCTGAAGAAGGATACAGGAGCAGAGCAAGATGTAGGAACAGACTCCAGTGTCCATGTGAAGGATTCTGGTCTTTATGTCAGACCTACGTCAGGCTATTCCATACACGTATGAGGCTGCAGTTATCATTTTCTCTGTATGTGATAGTTGTACAGAATTACTCATTGTTCAATTTACTTTTCCTCCCTATAATGATTTGCTATAAAAAAAAAATGAATTCAGAAAGCTCCCCCAGAAAGCTACATCACCCTAGGGGCACCTGGGTGGCTCAGTAGGTTGGGCGTCCGACTTCGGCTCAGGTCATGATCTCACCACCCGTGAGTTTGGACCCCACATCAGGCTCTGTGCTGACAGCTCGGAGCCTAGAGCCTGATTCGAATTCTGTGTCTCCCTCTCTCTCTGCTCCTTTCTGACTCACCCTCTGTCTCTCTCTGTCTCTCAAAAATAAAAAAACATTAAAACAAATTTTGTCTTTTCTTTATGTTTTATTTATTTCTGAGTGAGAGAGAGAGCAGGGGAGGGTCAGAGAGAGGATTTTTAAAGTGTATTTATGTATATTGAGAGAGAGAGAGAGAGAGAGAGAGAGAGAATTGAGCAAGGGAGGGGCACTGAGAGAGGATTCCCAAGCAGACTCCATGCTATCAGTGTGGAGCCCGATGGAGGGCTTGAACCCATGAACAGTGAGATCATGACCTAAACCGAAATCAAAGAGTCATATACTTAACCAACTGAGCCACCCAGGCGGGGCCTGGGGCTGTTTTCTAAAAGAATAACTTCCCCTACATGGTCAGATGCAGTGTCTGTACCTCACTTACCACTTAAAACCAACTGTATGGTTAATCAGGAAGTGGGAAATGTTTATAGATGAGTTTACTTTCATCTCCCTATGTCAGTAGGTAGCCTACATTCCAGTGGAGCCAGAATCAGGGACAGAGCTCCCATTCTGGGAACGCGCCCTGGGGTGGGAGGAAATGGCCCTTCCTAATGTGGGGAGACCCTCTTGTTCTCTGCTCTGCCTCCTGGACTCTTTTACTCCTTTCCCCTCAAAAGCTGTTGCAAACTATCCACTGTCAAGTCCCTTCTGCATTCCCTCCACTCTTAGGAAACAACCTCACTTCCCTCTTCACTGAGAAGCTTCAGGCAGGAAGCTAGGGAGTTAATATCCATGCACCATGACTATAAAATTTATGAGTTGTAACTTTAGTGTCGGCAAGATAAAAATAATTATCTTAATATGCAGTTTCCAGGAATAAATAGCAACTAAAAGCATGATTATGATTTTCAATAACAAGAAAATAATTGTATATTAGTAAAGTCAGTGAGAAAAGACAGATCTAAGCCATGTCAAGGTAAGGGAATGTGTGTGAAGAGGGACTGTGGAATGTAGCCAGGGGACAAGGCTTGTTACAGCAAAAAATTTTATCAAAGTACATTCCCCAGGGACGTCTGTTAGAACGGCATGACTAAGGGGACAGACTGTACCTTAAAGGGAGCAACTGATAAGATGTTGTAACCTCTATCAAGACTAGGGCAAATAGAAGGGCGCCTGAGAGGCTCAGTGGGCTTAGTGTCTGACTTTGGCTCAGGTCATGATCTCATGGTTTGTGAGTTCGAGCCCTACATTGGGCTCTGTGCTGACAGTGCAGGCATGCTTAGGATTTTCACTCTCTCTCTCTCTCTCTCTCTGCCCCTGCCCCACTTGTGCTTTCTCTCTCTCAAAATAAATAAGTAAACATTTTTTAAAAAAGAGAATGAGACAATAGAGCATCAAGATGGGGGGCAGGGGCAAATCATTAAATTTGCTAGCCCTCTGAGCACAAAATGCACGGGATTAAATTTTGCAGAGTATCTATTTGCAAAAAGTGTTTAAAGGTACCAGTTTTTTGTTTTCTTTTGTTTTTCTTCCCCCCCCTTTTTTTTGAAGGGTTGTAAAGAAGGAGGAAACTATGATTTCACAGACATAGTGTGTCTTTTTTTTTTTTTAATGTTTTATTTATTTCTAGGAGAGAGAGAGAGAGAGACAACGTGAGCAGGGGAGGGTCAGAGAGAGAGGGAGTTACAGACTGAAACAGGCTCCAGGCTCTGAGCTGGCAGTCAGCACAGAGCCCGATGCGGGGCTCGAACCCACGAACCGCGAGATCATGACCTAAGCGAAAGTCGGACGCTTAACCGACTAAGCCACCCAGGCGCCCCAAGTGTGTGTGTGTCTTTTTCGAATTGACTTTGGTTTGGGTGAGTCTCTCGACCTGTATGAGCCTTGATTTTGCCTTCTCTTAACATCACATCCAGCAGAGGTATAGCAAAGGCTGGTTATAAAGACATTACCAGCTCTTAAAAGGTTTAAAGCAGATTGCTCTGCACACAGTAGGTGCAAAGGACAGCTCTTTTTCTCTGTCTCTTTCCCTTTTTTCTTACCATCTCAGCTGGCGCCCAAGATAGCTATGATGCGTACGTATACACAAAGATGTTTTTCAACAGATAGAAAAATAGAAAGAGGACAAATATATATTATGACAACGGGTTCTGGTAATGAATATGTTAAAAACAGAGCCCTGTATCCATCGATACCTGACACTGGATGTGGTAAAGGAATAGGTGTAGAGTCTATAAACTTCTTTAACATTAACGTTTGTCTAGAATCTTTCTGAGATTTCATTTACCCTCCTCTTTTGAAGCCTTCTCCTTACTCCACTTTCGCCAAAGACACCCCCTTTTCTGTGCTGTGGAATCCTCTCATCCATGGAGCAAAATCCCTTTCTGCCTGGAATGTCCCGGGTCTGTGCCCTCCGGTTCTCCTCCAGCAGCTCACCCCTTCCTTGGAGAAAACCAGTCTTGCTGGTTTTCTGTACCTGGGTTTCCTGCCTTCCCCACACTACCCTCCCCTACCCTCTGGCTTGGTTTTTCCTTCCAGGCATGGGCAAACTCCTAGGTTTTTGAGGAGGGTAATAGGCATCATGGTCACTTGTTGCCTTGCATAGAATACTATGACATATCCCTTTCGTCACCCCATCCTCTCCTAACGTCAGCTTTTACACCTGCAGCTCCCACGCAGCCCACCCATGTGGCTCTGGCTCAAGCCCTCTGTGTATGGGACTCTTCCTCTTGCTCATCACTTTCCACCACTCAACATTCGCCCAACCCCCAAAATGTTTTATCATGCAATGATTTCATACATAGGGAGAGCTATGAAGCATTATAACAAAATGCACATCTGTGAGCACAGCACCTATCTTACTAACAAGAATATTATCGATATCATCGCATCTACTATTCAATCCTCCCCACATACGTTTTCCTAAAGAATGCTATTAAGTTTTGCATGATTTTGAGCCTTATAAAAATGGTATTATATCGTTTAATCTTCTGTAACCTTTTTTTCATCAACTGTGTTAAAGACCCCTCCATGTGGTTGGTTGACACCTGTAGTTCGTTCATTTTTGTGGCTGTATAATATCTCATTTTGTGAATATGCCGTAATTTACTTATCCAGTCTCCTGTGCGTAGACATTGTGTTGTTTCCAATTTCTTGCTAATATGGATATTTTTTAAACATTTGACAGTGTATATATGTGACAATTTTTCAATGGTTTATTGAGATATTCAATATCATATTAATTCAATATTTAATTAATATCATATTTGACAATAAGATAATGTATGATTGTTTTCCTATATTGTTGTATCAGATTACCTGCTCCTCCCAAGGTATAGATTTGATATTTTTATAAACTTCTCTTTTAAAACTCATCATTATCACATTTTATACCATGCTTAGTGGTATTTAAATACTCATCTCCCTATTAAGTGATAAACATCATATTTTATTCCTGTTTATCCCAATGGCCTACATCAGTTCTAAAAAATACTTACAAAAGTGATAAATAAAAACCAAAGAGAGAGAGAAAGAGAGAAAGCATGAATCAGAGAGGGGCAGAGAGAGGAAGAGAGAGAATCCTAAGCCAGCTCTGCGCTGTCAGTGCAGAGCCTGACATGGGGCTCAGACTCATGAACCATGAGATCATGACCTGAGCTGAAATCAAAAGTCGTAAGCTTAACCAACTGAGCCACCCAGGCGCCCTGACTTTCTGCTTTTTAATGCAAACACCATGGAAAGGTTAAGGTGTTATTAATCCTTTGTGCAAAATGATTAATTCAATCAGATTGCTTTCCTATTGGCTCAGCAGAACTAAGAAAATGATAGTTTCATTTGAGAAACAGAGAAAGTGCTAAATTTGAAGCAAGGAATGTATTTTGGGAAGAAGCACCTAAGAAGTGTGACTCAGGATGGGGACCCTCGGGCCCAGAGAGATGAGCACTAGGAGATAAATAAGGGGTTTGGAAAAGGAATCACAAAACACTTCCTCGTCATTCAAAGATTTTCACCTTAGGTTCTCCACGTGGCTTCCTGATCCAAACTCTCACAACTGATGCTAATGTTTCCAAAATTCTTTTTAATAATATAGATTGAATGTGGTTGTCTGGGCTGGCCTGGACCCCTAACCATGATTTTTAACATTTTCTCTTAGGGTAAAGAACTCCAAATTCTGAACAACTACTGACAAACACACTTTTGGAAAAATGACTCATCTGTAAAATGGGGAATGCCTATATTCAGAAAGTAGGTCTCTGCCTTTCATCACTCCAATCTCTTCACCCATAGGGCCGAAGAAGCCAGAGGCTAAAGAAAAGAAGCATTTCCATGCTCTTAAAAACAAAACGCACAACATCCATTAAAGTACACTTTGATCACTGCTTGTCTTCTGCTTTGAAAAATCACTCAGAAAGGACTACCCAAGCCTCCCAAAGTATGAGACCAGCAGGCCTTCCTTATGGGGGAAAGGTAAGAAATTTAAAAGATGACCACTGCCTCCAAAAAGAGGAAGGCTGTGTCAGCAGCACTGCTCCACCGTTGTCTAAAGTGCACAAGACTCCCCTGGAACCCCACATGGATGCAATGGATAATAAAAGGCTTCAAAACATTCAGAGGTCGTTGACCTTGTCCTGCTTGCATCTTTGATGCTGGCTTTCACATCATGAGCAAACTGATTTTTTAGTAGGGCGATGCCTAAAAACAAATTGCTGAATTCAGTAGGTCTATTTGTGACCAGAGAGGAGTCAATAAAAAGTGGGTAAGAACTACACCATAAATCTCAAGCCAGCAACCCCACACAGACAAAATTCTGCTGGCCTCTACAACAACAGAATCATCCAACCATCAAAAAAGAAATGCATTTGGAAAGGAACTCAGTGTTTTCAGCCCCGGTAGAATGCACGTGTGCACTGCACTCTGTTTGGTGTCGACGGGGTAGCCAACGCTTGCAGGAGTCATAGGGAAAGGTTTAATAGAGGTCTTTAAAATATTACTCTGATTAACTCTGACACCTCAACTGTTTCTGAAAATCCATGAACCGCTGTGCTTTAATTTCCATCCTTGTTTACAATGCTAAGGGACTGTAGCAATTTGCATTTATCGAACACCTCCTAAGTAACAAAATCTGGCTCTTGCCTATTAAGAGAGTTTGGGTTTGGGGGTGGGGATGATGGGAAGTACTTAGGATGATGTTCAGGGGCAACGGGCAAAGAGGAAGAGCACATTTATTTGACACGGGTTAATTTTCTGTGAACACAATGCAATTTGATACATGGCATTCGCTCTCATCCACATCCAGCACAGTGAGGTGTGAGGTGAGGGTAGTATGCTTTTCCCTTTGACACGTGTTTTTATATTCTCAACTCGTTTCGTCAACTTGCTGAAACTATACTTCTTCAGAGGAAGAACTGGATGGGCCAGACACTTTCTCTCAAATCAACTCATTTCCATGCAGTAGGTTAACTGCTTTCCCATGGAAAGCTGCTGGGGGTTCCGACCAGTTCTTCCTGAGAGTATCATGTGAGCAACTCACAGTAAAGGCCACTTGCTACTTTCCAGCCCTGCCTGGCAGACTTTCATCTTCCACTAGACTAACAGCTAGTAGATGTAACTGACACCCCCTTTCCTTATGCCACACGGAGGTCAGGAGAAACCATTTTGAAAGATGTGCTGTACGTTAGCCTGTATTTATCCTATCAGTTGAATTCATTGGAAACTACACAGAGAAAGCACCTTGCTAGGCTTTGTAGAGATTACTCAGAGTAACTTATTCATTCATTCATTCATTCAGTCAGTCAGTCAAAAGCCACCTGCCCAGCCCCTCCTATGACTGGAATTGATCTCCCACCCCAAGGAGCTCTATCTTTTCTGCACATGCTCTGTCTGCTGACAGCCAGCTATCTGAAAAATGTGGCTAAGCAAATGGCAGAGGCTAACTCATTCAGAGGAGAAAATCAGAAGAAGGGTTTAATCCTGTACTGATTCCTTGGCCATCGGTGCTCCATGCAGCCCACTCTTGAGTAGCCGAATTACAGCCTCCCTCCAGCCCACCTCACACTCCCTGGCCTCGTGTTCCCAGCTCTGGGATTTTCCAGCAGAGTGGGGCAAAGACCTACTCAGAGTATCCTTAAAATCACCCAAATTTGTGAAAAGAGGTGAAAAAAGAGGGACATAAAATGAGATTCCAGGTAACATGGTCAAACAGGGAAAGTGCTGAGCTGGTTGAGGAAAACAGTAGATTGACCATCATCAGGCTAATACTACCAATTATCCAGAGACTTAAAATTATATTACTTGGGCTAATAATCATAATACCATTCTTGTTAAAGAATTCTTTAGGACTTGTATATAGCAAAGTGCTATCTTCATTTCCTTGTGTCAAATTGTGTCTCAGTAACACTGACCCATAAGAACTATCACAGTACTTAGGCTGTGTTAAAAACAAAAGGATTTTAATCTATCATGATGCTTTAGGGTTGTAGATTTGAAAGCTGAAGCAGCTGTAACTCCATCATAAAGATGAGTAAACTGTCATCCAGGGAAATTAAGTGACGATGAACCCACAATCTGGAAAATTACACCAGTGCTTATTTTTCCTGAAACGCATTTAGTTATCTCCTAACCATGTCATAGGGAGAGCAAAGCTACACTTCAGACAAAATAGGACATGAAGCAAGTGGTAATGTAAAAGCATATCCATGTGCTAAAAGTACAGGACATAAAAACAAAATATCATGATACTTTTTTACTCAGTGAAAAGGTCTGACAATTGGGTCACACGTACAGCATTACTCATTGGTGCCTTACCTAATTCATTTTCATCTTTAATATGCTTTTCAGATGGCTAAGAATAGCACAAATTACTCATCCCTTATAAATACAATGTAGATGATGCTGTAACATGATAATATTCCCCAGAATTCATAAATTTGGTGGCAGAAAAGTATCTAAGTCATCCAACCTTGTAAAAATAAGATGTTTTTCTTTTTTTTTAAATATTTTTATTTATTTCTAGGAGAGAGAGAGAGAGAGACAGCATGAGCAGGGGAGGGTCAGAGAGAGAGGGAGACACAGACTCTGAAATAGGCTCCAGGCTCTGAGCTGGCAGTCAGCACAGAGCCCGACACGGGGCTTGAACCCACGAACCGCGAGATCATGACCTAAGCGAAAGTCGGACGCTTAACCGACTAAGCCACCCAGCGCCCCATAAGATCTGTTTTTCTAATATCTAACCATAAGAGATAAAGCCAAGAGTCTCCTGAGAAGGGACCCAGGTCAAGGGGAAAAATAAACCAAGGTGCAAATCTCGGTCTGAGGTCAGTGTGGATGCAACAGTAGGTGCAAATTCTTCCCAGCTGCCCTCTAACTTCCCATTTTCTTGTGCCATCAAACGTCCCCACTCACAGCCGTGGTACTTTCTATATCCAACCTCCTCATATTGCTCTGTGGCATAAAATCCTGCCTTGCTTCCCCAAAGCCTACCTGACAAATTCCACAATTTCACATGCTTAACAAGTTGGATATATTGGTTTAAGCATTTGCCACATAGCAAGCATTGTATATGAAAATGCAGAAGTGAGAACAGACTCGGAGCGTGATACAGAGTAGGTCTTGCTCCGTCCTCCATCCTAGAACCCAGATGCTTGTGTCTGAGTCCCAGGTGAAAGAGCTACTTCTCTGCAATCACAGAATCCACCAAATGGCATTGTGTGTGGTGGTGTCGCCAGGTTAAGGGGTGAATGCTAGACCTCATGGGGCCACTGGGGTAACAGCGCCCTGCGCAGCAACCCACCACCTGCACCCAGTCCAGACTTGAGACAGGCCAAGGAACACACACACACTGGCAGTCCTGGTGACTCTGTGTTAGCTTCGGGCCACAGGGAGTTTAGTAGCATCGGGGATCGCTGAGGTTAAATGACAATATGGTGACCAGAGTAAGAGGAAATAAAAATGGTGGGGTACACCTGGCACAGGGAAGGCTTGGTTTTGCAAGTAGCCCCTCCCCCCCACCACCAGGGTTTCTAAAGGCCAATCAGGAGAAAGGTGACTATGGTTAGAATTACCGTTGTTGCAGGTGGTGACAAAGTCCAAGAAGTACAGTGGTACTGAGCTTATTAAGCTGTTTGGCCTTGGAAACATGTGTTACTCTGATACCCACTGTCAATTAAAGTACTCTTTATTTTTTTTTTAATTTTTTTTAATGTTTTATTTATTTCTAGGAGAGAGAGAGAGAGACAGCGTGAGCAGGGAAGGGTCAGAGAGAGAGGGAGTCATAGACTGAAACAGGCTCCAGGCTCTGAGCTGGCAGTCAGCATAGAGCCCGATGCGGGGCTCGAACCCATGAACCGCGAGATCATGACCTAAGCGGAAGTCAGACGCTTAACCGACTAAGCCACCCAGGCACCCCTAAAGTACTCTTTAAAAAAGAAACAACAGATCAGCTCTGTCTATATGGAAAAAAAAAACAAAAACAAAACGAAGTGCAGCAGTTTTACCTAATTATCTTGGTGATTAAATGATCAATGTAGATCACTTCAAGATCAAGGAACCTACATAAATTTGCCACAGATTATTTTAGTGTAGCCACAGATAAATGTTCATGATGCTCATTATTTTTCTAACATGCATGGTGCAGATATGGGGGGTAGACTAAACATAATAATTTCTATTTGATTTTGAAATGCAGAAGCATTTTGCAGTAGGATTATCAGGTTTATCTTCCTAATTGCCTTTTGCTTTGGTTACTATTTTAAAA
This sequence comes from Hyaena hyaena, assembly GCF_003009895.1. Taxonomy (NCBI): domain Eukaryota; kingdom Metazoa; phylum Chordata; class Mammalia; order Carnivora; family Hyaenidae; genus Hyaena; species Hyaena hyaena. The sequence goes on along the minus strand of NW_024081443.1, from coordinate 623,114 downwards.
AACAACAACTTGAAAAGTGGCAAAGAGAAGGTTACATTTAAATATACTCAGGATTAAAGATTATTTTTTAACATTTATTAATTTTTTTGAGAGACAGAGAGAGACAGAGCATGAGTGGACAGGGGCAGAGAGAGAGGGAGACACAGAATCTGAAGCAGGCTCCAGGTTTTGAACTATCAGCACAGAGCCCGACGTGGGGCTTGAACTCATGGATGGTGGGATCATGACCTGAGCCAAAGTCAGATGCTTAAGTGACTGAGCCACCCATGCACCCCTAAAGATTATTTTTTTAAATGACTAAAAAATAAACATACATCATCAGGGCTGAAAGCTTATAACATAAATATTGAGAGTTGATTGGTTAAGTATAAATTTTCACACTGAATTAACTGTTAAAAAATATGTATCATATGACACAAAGGAATGGGTATATTTGAGCATTTATCATGTGCCAGATATTTTATAAATATTATTTCGATTTCTTATAACAATTCTGCTAGAGGAGGATTACTGAACTATTCTGCAGAAGAAGAAACAAAGACTCAGGAAACTTAGGTGACTTGTCTGTCCCCAGATACTCTGCTAGGACCCACTGGTCCTGGAGCAGCTGGGTGATTTGCGCCCCCAACTCTGTATCTCAGGTTCTGTTTCCAAGAGAATCCAGACTAAAACAACACAGACACTGGCGTGTGTGTGTGTGTGTGTGTGTGTGTGTGTGTGTGGCTGAGGGACAGAAGCTTAGTTCATAGGAGTGTAAAGATAAGTGAAGGAAGAAAGAACATTCTCCAAAAATGACTACATTTAAACAATTTTTAAGGATCCATGCTAAGTCATTGGTAAGACCATGATAAAAGAAAATTTGCGAAACTGGCATGAAAGCAAAACACTGAGATACAGAGAAAGAAATAGGCCAAAGGTGGCACCTGTTATTTGTTCCCATCCCAGCATCTACCCATGGATGAATATTTTCCTCTTTACTCCAAAACAGATTTCACTTCCATTTCTTAGACATCGAGATGGGTACTGAACATAATAATATCAGACTACTTTGCTCATTGTGTATCGTATCACCATGTTCGTTCTGCTTTTTAGGGTTTGTAGCTACGTTTTTTTAATTTTTTAATGTCTATTTATTTATTTGTTGGGGCAGAGAGAAAGAATCCCCAGCAAGCTCTGCATTGCCAGGGCAAAGCCCGTCACAGGGCTCAGTCTCACAAACTGTGAGATCATGACCTGAGTGGAGACCAAGAGCTGGAAGCTTAATGGACTGAGCCCCCCAGTCATCCCTACATCTCTTTAAACATTCTCATGTTGTGTTGATATTTTCTTACTTATAATGCAAATGTAAAAGGGCACCCATCATTCAAAGAGACAACTATTTTAGGTGGAATGCAAATGTATCTTAATCTGTTTTAAAAAAAACTTTTTAATCTTTATTTATTTTTGAGAGAGAGACAATGCAAGTGTGAGGGAGGAACAGAGAGAGAAGGAGACACAGAATCCAAAGCAGGCTCCAGGCTCTGAACTGTCAACACAGAGACCAATGCAGGGCTCAAACCCACAAACAGCAAGTTCATGACCTGAGCCTCGGTCTGATGCTTAACCAACTGAGCCACCCAGCACTCTATATCCTAATCTGTGGCCTTTGGCCACAGGGACTCCTGGTTTGATGATTTAGCTCTGCAGAGCCTTGTGGCTGTTGGGGGAAAAACAAGTTCTCTAGGTAAAGGTGAAAATGAGTCTCTGGTTAAATATTTGCTTGCATTTGAATTTGTTCTCGTGAATTTTCCACGATGTACTTTTATACGGAAGAGGTTACAGAGATGAAGAGATTTGCCGATTTTTAAAAAGCTATCAGGTTAGCAATTAAAATATTGTATCTTGCTTTATCATGTTGTTAAGGTTTTTTTTTTTATCCCCTGTGGAATGTTGAGATAATAATCCCCTATTACTTCCATTTATCAGTGAGGAAGCTGCAGCTGAGAAAGGCTTGAACAAACTGTCAGAGGAAGTGGGTTTGGAACAGCAGCCTGATAGAAATCACATGCGTGGGTCAAATGTTTTCACATAGTGGATGACCAGTGTATCTTCCAGTTTGAAACATATGTCTGTAAGCTTTTGAACACGATGTGTCAAAATCTACATAACACAGACCATCGGATCTCCCGTATTCCAGAAGAGATGAGTATATAATTCTAACGTTATAATAAAGTGCATAATTCCCAACAATTCAAAACCTCAGCACCTCACTCATCATGACCTGTTTCGTCCTACTGGCTCATCTCATGAGCAATGGGCACTTTCTAACGACATACTGAGGATGGATTTATATTCTCAAGTGTGAAGGTGGTACATTTAAGACACTTTGGAAGCATTTCCATTCCTGGAGTATGGAAGCTGGCAAGCTTCTTACAATAATTTGTTTCTCCACCTGTCCTCAAACATGCCGTACACACAAGAGGAATGGCTGTCTTTTCGTTCTTCTAGATCAGAAACATTGGAACAACTACCAATGCTAATTGACACGGCATGATTCTGTCTTGTGAGTCAGGGAGCCATGATAGGAATCAGATGAAAAGCTCTGTAAAAGATTCTAGATCAGACGAAGTCATAAGCCCCAAACCAAGAATTCTATCACCTATTTCTGGATGCCCCAGCCCTTCAGGGGCATCTTGCCAAGCATGCACCATTTTTCTTTCAGCCCAGTTACTACTGGCTTGGCTCTCATTCAAGTCTGCCTTTTCTCCCCTCTACTAGGAAGAATATTAAGAATTATTTGGATCCTTCTAGCTGCCAAAACTTAAACTATTTGTGTCATTAAACACAAATGAGGTAAAGAGTGGTTTATGAAGCTTCCAGATGACTGCCTCTTCTCTACTTTGCCTATAAAGACTCAATCCAGGGTTGGCTACTTCCTCCTCAGACTGCCTTGACTTGGGTTTAGGACATCTTTGTCTGGTGTCGCCCCTTCTCAGGCATCCGTATGTGATCATTCACTCAGTGAAAAGTTCTGGAGCCCCACTTTGGGCACCACTTAGGGGTGAATTTAAAGATGAATAAGCTCTCAGTCAACAGGAGCACACTGGAGAATAAATACATGGGATGTGCCATGGGAGGGGGAAAGATGAAGAGCGGAAGATGAGGGAGGGGGACCTTCTGAGCACAACCAAGGAAAACTTCCTGAGGATGGTAGTGTTTGGGCTGAGCCTTGAAAAACTGTTAGAATTTCAAGATCTAGGGTGAAGAGGGGCATTTTGGTTGAAGGAATTGGGTGATAACACACACACACACACACAAACACACACACACACACACACACCCTAAAGAGATGCATCAGAAATGGTGACAGGTGTGAGGGTTTCCTGTTGGAACCAGTGGTATATAACACTCAATTTGGAGGGCTAGGAGAGAGAACACAGTGTTCTGAATACAGATCTAAGGATTTAAAAAAACAGGAGAGACTTGAGGTTTGGAGCCAGGAAGTGATAACAGTTAAAATGCTACTGTGAAAGGACTGAAGTGCAAGTAGAAGTTAGGGGAGGTGAGAGGAGACAGGGCTAGGCTTATTAGCACAAAGGTCCAAGCAGGAAGTGACAAAGGCCTGGGGCAGAACAGGTGGCAATCTGAAGGGTGGGAAGTGACAGCAGGGAGCCACAACAACATGGCCACTGACATTTCTGGGGTGGGTGTCTGTGGGGAAGCAATGTGAGAAGAGGAAAGCATTAAAGATGAAGACCTGATTTCCCACTGGTGACTCAGGATATGTTGCTCCAGATTAAGGAAGGAAAGCATAAAACTGATGAATGAGTTTTAGACATATTCAGATTGAGGTGATCATGGAACAGCTGGGTAAAGGTATCCATGTGGCAGGTGGAAATGCAAGACTAGATTCCTTTTTTTTTTTTAATGTCTTATTTATTTCTAGGAGAGAGAGAGAGAGACAGCGTGAGCAGGGGAGGGTCAGAGAGAGAGGGAGTCACAGACTGAAACAGGCTCCAGGCTCTGAGCTGGCAGTCAGCACAGAGCCCTATGCGGGGCTCGAACCCACGAACCGCGAGATCATGACCCAAGCGAAAGTCGGACGCTTAACCGACTAAGCCACCCAGGCGCCCCCAAGACTAGATTTCTAATGGGGGCTGAAGCGTTAAAATCTGTCGGTACCCCATCCAGCCAACTTCCACTCCTGCTTCTAGAAAACCAGAAGCTTGCTGCCAGGGCAGCTACCCTAAAATCCAAGATGGGTGCCGGGGTTTTTACCTGTTCCAGAGCCCTCACCAGGTTGCATTCCTATTTCCATTTTACTGGCGGGGACACAGCAGCTGAAAGACTTTAGATCGTATGCTGGAGTCAGCAGTAAGGTAGCCAAGTTCTGATTCACATCTTTGTTTGCAAGTTTCACGTCCACACTAAGAAATGATTACCTTTTCCTTCTTTTGTTCCAGGCTTCCAGTGTAAGTATTACCATGCATTCCTTTGACCATTAATATCTATTTTCCTGTTCCGAACCTCACTCATTCTGCTTGACTGAAATCCCTCCTGATCAGCCCCAATTATATTCAGTGCCATTCCCCATCCCATCACTGCTCTTAACCTAGTTAGCTGCTCAGACTTGCTCATTATAGAGGATTCCAAGATGGTATGCTTTCAGCTCCTGTGTCTGGAGCTCTGTCCACATTCCCTCCATGGTATGACACCTTGGATAAGCTTTGGGCTATGTGACCCATAGCTCCTCAATGTCTGCGGGCCATCCATTCTTTCTTTTTCTTCAGATCTTTTTTTTTTTTTTAAGATTTTTTTTTTAAGTAATCTCTATACCCAGCGTGGGGCTGGAACTCATGACCCCGAGATCAAGAGTTGGATGCTCCACTGGCCAAGCCAGCCGGGACCCCTTCCATAGAACTTCAGAACACACGCTAGACATTTTTCAGAACTGCTTTTTTTAATGGGACATGTCATCACAGCACCAAATGCTCCCAAAAACAAGCCTCACATGCTACTCAACTAAAAATAAATAATTTTCTTCTCCTCAGCAATCTGGTAGCTACCTTTGATTTCTATATTGCAATTTCTTTTTCACCCTGGCAAAATAACAAATCCTAAACTTTCTAACAGCTATCTGTATTTCTCCATTTCTACTCCAGAGAACATGCTAAAGTGGCTTTCAAATCTCTAGCTTCTAGCTCTACATTGAAAGTTATATTTCCTAATTGATTGTGTGTGTCCTGTGATTCTTGGTTAACTAGTCCTGAATCAGAAAACTCTATGTTCCGTGCGCTAGGTCTCACGCTTTCCTTCGCTGTACCTCGGGTAACTCTGAAGTCAGAAATGAATTTTCACAGGATGTCAGGTGAAAATTATTATTCTCCTTCTAGTTGAGGAAGTGGCTGTTCGGAGAGGACTCTGACTCATTTGGCTCCCCGGGTCTTTTTAATGAACCATTCACAGCCAGCTGCCCTGGCCTCGAGAAGAGAAGAAATAGAGACACGGAGACTTCTTAAATAAAATGGTGGGCACAGAGGAGAGAGGAGGCTGAGTGTTACAGGTCAAGAGAGAGAGCAGGAAAGAATGAATAACTAGGCAGGATGACCTTCAGGGAACTTCTTTTTAGTCTGTTTCCATGTAGTCCTAGGGGAGAACTTCTCCTTCAAATCCAAACCACAAGACCCCTCCTTAGTTAAGTTTCTTTTGCTGCTACTGCTCTAAACCAGGGCTCACTTTGCTGAGAGCTCTTACCTTTCTCACCTGCCTATACAATAGCAACAAAATTATGTTTCCTTTTTGGCCCACGGCCTTTTTGGCCATGTCATGTTTACCTTTGTCATCCTAGCATTTGAATAATGAATGTATCTAAAATAGAAGACTTGTTGGGGTGCTTGGGTGGCTCAGTCGGTTAAGCGTCCGACTTCAGCTCAGGCCATGATCTCATGATTCATGGATTCGAGCCCCAAGTCAGGCTCTGTGCTGACAGCTCAAAGCCTGGATCCTGTTTCAGATTCTGTATCTCCCTCTCTCTCTGACCCTCCCCTGCTCATGCTGTCTCTCTCTCTTTCTCTCTCTCTCTCTCAGAAATAAATAAAAACATTTAAAATAAATCAATAAAAATAAAATAGAAGACTTGTAAAAGTACTGAGAGCCCCGTTTCTAGAGGTATTCAACCAGACTATTATAGAGGGACTTCAGCCATGCAGCTGTCATTGTGTTATTTCTAAAATTCCTAATATCTTAAGGGCATTCTTGTGTGTGTGTGTGTGTGTGCGCGCGTGCATGAGAGAAAGAGAGAGAGACAGAGAGAGAGAGAATTCCAAGCAGGCTCCATGCTGTCAACGCAGAGACCAGTTCAAGGCTTGAACCCATGAATCATGAGTTCATGACCTGAGCCAAAATCAAGATGCTTAACTGACTAGGCCATCCAGTCACCCAGAGCATTCTTATTTAAAGTGGTTGCACCAATTCCAAACTGAACAATATGTGTAAAAACAAGTTTAAAGTTTAAATATATATATATAACTAAATAGTACATACTAGTCCTCAAAATGATTATTACAATTAGCTTAATATTCTGATTTTAATAAGGATGGATTCTAGAAATCATTAAATATCTTTAGGCTAATGGTTTTAGTCACAAGCACCAGTGTATACATGTTAATTGAACACCACACCTGCTATATACCAGACCCTGGGGATAAAAGGATGAGAAACACGGTGCCCTGCCTTCAATCATTTACATTCTAGTGAAGGGGATATCCCCATTATTGGAACTGAGAGGTCACAGTCTGGTTATATAATTTTATTTTGTACCTGTACTCCTCAGAACAGAGAATGTTTTCTGTGGGTTACTACCCTTTAAAAGAAGCCTGTTTAAAAGTCCTCTTTGGAAACTAATGTTAGGAGAGAGGATCTTTAACCCCTGATGTCACTCAAGTCTCTACTGTAATCGATCCAGCTGGGAAATGCCTATGGCAGAAAAAGGAAGGGCCAGAAGGAGGCCTGCAAGGTCATTTCAAAACCAACCTGAACTTGAACACTTTCCTTGCCATAAATCAAGGGCTGACATATATACACCTTCACCCTCACCCCCACATCCACTCCCACCTCCAAAGCCAACACAATTCCAACGCGGGAAGAGCAAGCCTTGCCGGGCCCCTGAGTAACTGTCATTTGTAGAAATGCAATATAGGGGCCTCCACCTAGACCCTGCTCTACCAGATTAGAGTCTGTTTCTAATCAAATGGAATTTAGGTTTAAACTGGAATTAGATTTGGGATTTACAGTCATTTCTACTTTCATTCATTTCGTGGGATTCCAGCTCGCTCTCTCGGCCTAGCCTTAACCCAGTGCACTTCGGAAGGAATTACACAGTTGCCGACGAGCCTGGGGGTGGGGGTGAAGGCGGCGCTAACGGGGGGCCCCTCCCGAGACCTCTCGACTGGGTCAGCCTGGACTTGCCCCGGGGTCTTAGGCGCTCACCGCGGGCCTACCGAGACCCCGCTGCGCGCGGGATCCTGGCGTTTCCCCCTTGCGGCGTTTATTGGCCGCCGCCCCCCGGTTCCCGAGAGGATTTCTCCACCCGCACCCAGGCTTTCCTGGCTCAGAGGCAGAACGAAAAGCGAAAGCCGTGGCCCGCGGGCCAAGCGGGAGGCCAGACACGCCTCGGGGCTGCTGCTCCTGAATCCGCAGTGGCCGCGAGGGCTGTTAGCACACAGTGAGGACCCAGTCCTCAACTTTCAGCGCAACTCGGGCGCCCCGACGCTGCCGCAGCCCCGACGCGCGCGCGCCCGCCTGCCCGGACCCCAACCGCCGCCCCCGCACCGTGACCCAGTGGCGCCCTCCGGCAGCGCGTCCCGGGCCACCCCACCTCCCGCGCAGCGCGCCTCCAGCCGGCCCGCGCGGGCCTAGCTCCCGGGCCTCGGAGCAAGACGCGCCCAAGGGAGTTGGGCAGCTCGGCGGCCCCAACTTCGGCTTCCCGGGTGACACGACGCCCTCTCCTGAGCGCGCGCCAGCCTCTGCCAGCCTCCACCAGCCTCCACCCGAGGTCCTCACAGCCCAGCCGCGGGAGAATGAAATGCCCTGCGAGGGGCGCTCCCCTGGACTTTGGGAAACCGCTTCATTCGCCTGGGGGGCGCCTCGATCCTCCACCCGCAACCTCTGGCCAGATGATTTCCACTCTGGGACGCGCCCAGATGGTGTGTGTGGGGGGGGGGGTTGGGAGCTGGAGCGGGAGGAGAGGAGGCAGCAGCGCTGAGTTGCTGGGATGCAGTTACGCGCCACTCGCGGCGAGGGGCTGAAGGGCCCTGCGGCTCTGCGCCTCTGAGCAGGGGGAGCGGGCCCCTGTGCCTCACCCTGGTGTGTGTGCGTGTGTGTGTGTGTGCGCGCACACACACACACACACGCACGCACTGCCGCCAGCACCCTCACCCCACTGGGACGTGGAGGTCGGAGCCCTGGCCACTTGAAGGCAGGGGCTGAAACGCCCAGGTGGAGGCTCTCGCCTCTCCTTCAAGCTTGCACCATCCTAGGAGCTCCCCTCCACCTTCACCACCATCACCCCCCGATTTCCCAAAGCAAGAAAGGTCTGGCTTCTGGGATTCTGCTCCCTGAGCTAGCGCTTCAAGCTGCAGGGGAGTGGGGAGGGCGGGGGATGGATAGCGGGAGCACTAGAAAGCGAGTCCGCGCTCACCTCCGCCCTCCGCGGGGAGAACTGGCCAGCCCCACTCGCCTCGGGGGCACAACTAGGCGGCCCAGGCCCGAGAGCCGGACCCCGGGGCGCTCCAACTCCAGCGAGGGCAGGGAGGGTAGTGACAGCAGCAGCCACTTCGCGCGTTGGCAAAGGCACGGAATCTCCGAATAGGCTGAGCCGCCGGCGCGGAGGGGTGGAGGCGAAAGGGGCGGAGGAGGAGTTGCCGGGGCCGAGAGGGATGACGTCCTCCAGCGCCTCCGGCTCGCGGGGACTGAAGATTCCTGCGCTCGCCCGGCCCAACGCGCTCTCTCCAGGGCTTCGAGAGGCGCCGCGCCCGGCTCCGCTGCGGCTCCTGAACGGCGCGCACGGCGGCGATCCCGCCAGCCTGAACCAGGGTGCAAGCCCTCTGGCCATCTCAGAGCATCTCTGCGCCTGTCCCCCCGCCTTGGGGTGCCCGCCCGACAGTCCCTGCCGATTCTGGGCGGGCCCGGGCAGGCAGCCCCCGGCCGGACCAGCCTCGCCCCTTCCTCGCTTCCTCCCTCATCGACCTCGAGCCAAGGGCAGGCGCCCGCGCTCCGGCCCCTTCCCACTGGGCGAGCCGGTGTCCCGGCCCGCGCCCGGCTGCAAACGGAGATGGGGCACCGGAAAGGAGAGGCGCTCACCTGGGTCACCCGAAGCCTTCCTCTTCAGCCCCTCCTGGAGCCTGTTCGCAGCCCCCAGGCACAACCTTCCTCGAAGAAAAAAAGTAGCGCAAGGGCAGAAGAGAGGTAGGGCTGCTTACAGGTCCCTGCGCAGCGGCTTTTTCCTCCGGATTCTCCCGGGTCCGGTGCCGGGCTCGGCGGCGGGAAAGGGCCGTCGGAGGCTGGAAGGGGCCGCCAGACCCGGGCTGCTCCTGCAGCGGTGGCGGCGGCACCTCCAAGTTGCCACCTGCAGCGCGCGTCGGGCGCCTGTGACAGCCCGCGCCGCTCTGCCCGCGCCGGCCGGCCCTCCCCGCGCGCTGGTTGGCTGCGCCCCGCGCCTGGGCGGTCCCGGTGCTCGGCCCCGCCCCGCCCCCGCCTCCGTGCGGCCGGTTCGCGGAGTGGGTCTCTTTCCCGGCCTCCCTGGGCTTTATAGCCAGCGAGTTCTGGAAGCTGCTCAGGCTTTGAGAGCAGGGAGGAACCCGTCACGCACATGAAGACGCACACACCCAGTTTTCTGTAGGTTGGGGATTGGAGGAAAGAGAGAGGGTCTGAGAAATGCCCTCCGTGTGCGTTAAGGGGACCTGGATGCTGGGTTGTTTTTTGTTTGTTTTCTGTGTGTTTGTTTTTTTGCTGGTATGCAATCTCTGGAAAGAGTTAACGTCACGGCGCAACCCGCGTGCTGCGGTGTGAGCTAGAAAGTGGTTGGCCGGGGTGGGGGGTGGGGTGGGGTGGGGGGGTGTTTTCCCTTCCAGTTCGCTCGAGGCGCTAAAATGTGAATATAAGTCCTGGAATCCCACCTTTTCTCACCCAGTTTGCACGACTGCCTTGGAGGAACCCGGGTTCCAGCACCCCAAAAGCTACCTACCCCTACTGTTGCCTAAGAGGCGGCAGCCCTGAAGAGCCAGTGCATCAATGTGCCAGCTGGCTTGATCCTGTGGCCTCTAGTCCAGGCCATGAAAACTTGGGCCGGGGCATATAGGAAGTCTGTGTTTTGCACAACTCTTGGGCCTTTTAAGTAAACAAAAGGAACATTTTTCTTTCTCCTTCCCTTCATTCAAGCACACTCCACTCTGCCTCTTTAGTACGAGCTCAAGTCATGCTTCCTGGAAAGCTGCTTTGGTAATGTCTTCCAGAGGAGAAAAAACTATAAAAATATGAAAAGTGCCTGTCTGGAAATCTGTGCCATCAACCAGAAACGTCTCGCTCCTGGAGTATCTATGTGAAAGAGGTGCATTGCCAAGTACCTATTAGTTTAACAACATTTCAAAATTAACTTCCCAAATAGCACATTTTATAGCCCATTAGGGAAACATCTATGTTTTGTGAGTGCAGGGGGTGGCACTGTTACCTTCGATAAAGAATGCACATGCAAACTCGTGTCTAACGGCAATTCTAGAATCGATTCGGTGAGGGAGGGAGAAAGGGGCTTTTATGCTAAAGGAAGTCAGAGGTAGCTTTTCATAGGGCATGTTTGGAACATTTGGAACTAGTCAAGAAGCCATAGTCTGTCAACTCTTGCTAAGTAGTTTACAAAGATGCTTTATAGCACCTGTCCAGATCCTAACACCTTGGGTCCACTTTGGAGACTAATAGCGAACTTCCCCCCAACCCTGTAGCCAGGCAGCACTGTTCCAAGGCAAAACATTCACAGAGATTATTTCAATAGTCCAGATTAAGTGCTTGCTTAATGAATTGCACTTTGACCTGGACTGAGTGAAACAGTGAGTACACTGAGGGTGTGGTTGCTCAGATTTGAGTTTGGGTTTACTCAATAAGAGAGGGAGTACCTGAAAAAGATTGGGGGTGGGGGTGGAGATGGGGGCAGTAATGGTCCTTAACCCACATATGTATCTGATGTGTTGTGAGCCGGGTAAGGCACGAGCAACTGGACAAGATACATTTTCCTAATGGTAGAGAAGGAGCTAGAACTCAACTGAGTGAGAAAACATTATGTAGGAAGAGGAGTGAGAAAGAATTGAAAGAGAAAGTTGCTGGGGGGCAGGAGGGTGCACCTGGGTTGCTCAGTAGGTTGAATGTCTGACTCTTGATTTTGGCTCAGTTCATGAGCCCAGGGTCATGGTATTGAGCCCCAAGTTGGGCAAGCGTGGAGCCTGCTTAGTATATTCTCTCTCTCTCTCTCTCTCTCTCTCTGCCCCTCCTCTGTCCTCGTGTGCTTTCTCTCTCTCTCTCTCTCAAAAAAAAAAATTAACTGGAAAAAAAGAGAGAGAACATTGCAGAGTCATTTGACAGTGAGAGAAATCCAGGGACTTTGGTCCATTGGACGTACGAATGACTCAAGATTCTGAAGAAGGAGACGAAAGAGAATTGCTGGGACTTAGAGGCTGAGAATCTGGGAGTGGCTTTTTCAGCAGAGTGCTGAATCCTGGTTCCAACACTTCTGTGTGTGACATGCTTGATTTGCATTTGACCTTCATTTTCCTCATCTGTGGACAGGGGATAAGGGCACCTACCTGACAGAGCTGTGGGTAAGGGTGACCTGAAGGGAATGCACCTGTATCACTTGGACTCCGATGTTTTACATGTAGTAAGCATTCGATAAGTAGTCGCTATTATTGTAAGCGGGGCTTAAAAAGAGCTCACTGATCCCCTACTACTTTTGATCTTTGTTTCTGATGGAACATTTCCATCAAGTGCTCCTCCTGCTTATGCATTCACTGTGATAAGAACATCACTAACACTGAGCCCATTTCACCTTTCCTTGAAGATGAGGTGAATGGCACTGTATTTTTTTCACTGGTTGGTTCTGTTTTAATCCATGGTTGTCAGACAAATGTCTAAAACCTATTTTACAAGGAAGCCCTCCAAACTGCCTAAGACAAATAACAGTTCCCACATGTGGCTCCTTTTGCCCAAGCTAACCATGCCCTGACCCTTCAGGCTCTCCACACAGGGCTGTGGCCTGTGGCTTCACAATGTTTCGCCATCTAACTTTCCAAATTGCCTCTAAGCTCTTGAACATGAGAACTCAGCTCTCCAATGCAGTCTTTCCAGCAAAACAAAACAAAACAAAACAAAACAAAACAAAACTTACCCTTTTTTCAACGTGCTGCTGAAGAGTGCAGCCTGCACATTTAGATACATGTTTTGAATGAGCAATTAACTCTTGATACTATTGAGTTGACTGTTAACGAAAACCCATAAATTTTCAGATATTACTGTTGGTTCAGAACTTTGGGGGGAGGGGGTGTCATAGTGTTGTCATTCACTTTTTCCTTCCTGTAGGATAAGATTCGACTCAGTGACCAATGAAGTCCCTTTTTAATGATTTGTTTTGAAATAATTCCAAATTTACAAAAATATGGAAAACTAGTATGAAGACTTTCTATGTCCTTCTCTCCTGGCTTTCCCAATTATTATCATATTGGATTCGATTTCTCTTGCACTTTCTCTAGACAGACAGACAAACAGACAGATAGATACTCATGATCTATATTTTCTTTCTGACCCACTTAGGAACAAGTGTAGATGTGATTCCCATCATCCTTAAATACTCCAGTGTATATCTCTCTCTCAAACCAGGATTCTCTCCCATATAAGAACCATGTGTGAAGCCAATCCATGGAACCCATTCAAATTTCACCAACATTTCCCACAATGTTTCTTTTCCATTTCTGGTTCAGGATCCAATCCAAGATCACACATGACATGTAGTTGACACGTCTCTTTGTTCTCCTTTAATCTGCTACAGTTTTTTAGTCTTTCTAAGTCTTTCTTGCTCTTCTTTGACAGTTTTAAAGAACCATGTGAACATCCTTCTATAGATTTCAGTCTGGATCTATCTGATGTTTCTTCATATCCAAACCGGGTCATGCATTCTTCTTCTTCTTTTTTTTAATGTTTTATTAATTTCTGAGAGAGAGCAGGGGAGGGTCAGAGAGAGAGAAGGAGACACAGAATCTGAAACAGGCTCCGGGCTCTGAGCTAGCTGTCAGCACAGAGCCCAACGAGGGGCTCGAACCCAAGAACTGTGAGGTCATGACCTGAGCCAAAGTCAGATGCTTAACCAACTGAGCCACCCAGGCACCCCAGATTATGCATTCTTATTGGGCGTATCAAAGACAGGACTCTGTGTTCACCATATATTTCCATTAAAAGGCACATGATTTTGAACCATTCCATCATTGTGATGTTCACCTTGATCACCTGAATTGATAGGTACTGGAATTCTCCTTTATAAAGTCACCATTTCCCCCTTGGTAATCAATCCTCTTGATATTTGTAGGAATATACTGTGAAGTTACACTAATATTCTGTTCCTCATTGAATCTTTACTCAACCAGTCTTATGAGAGACAATGATGGCTCTCACCTGAATCAACCACCACTATGATGATTTTCCAATGACAATCTTCCGTGTGCATCATTCCATCCGCATTTAGGAATTGGCATTCTTTTGTAGAAATCTTTCCCTTTCCTGAATTTATTGGTTTATGTCAGTGTAGCCTCATTCATTCCCATTTTATTCAGTGAGCTTTATTCTGCTACTTTCATTATTTATTTTGATGCTCAGCTGGTCCCAGATTTGACCAGGAGGGTGTCTCTTCAAGCGGGCTCTTAGCTCCCTCTGTCCCCCTTATTCTTGGGCACCCTCTTACTTTCTGGTGCATCAAAATGTTCCAGGCTCATTTTGTCCTTTCCCTGCCCCAGCCGTGGAATCAGCCAGCTCTCCAAGGAGCCCTGGTTCCTTTTAATGGAGGATGACATTTAGAAACAAGATCCGGGCACCCAACATACTCACTGCTATCAGCCTGTCATAACCTCTAAGCTCTTTAAGTGAATCGAACAAGGAAATAAATAATATATGTTCATACACAGGCACAAACACACACACTTATGTCTATATCTATGTGTATATCTATGTATCTCTTTCACTATGTATCCATCTATAAATACATATCCATGTAAACATATCTGTATCTCTGTATCTGTGTCTATACTGGTATCTACATCTATATCATGAGTTCACACCTATGCCTCCAATTCTAATCCAACATATCAGGATTCTTTATAGTCTTTGCCTTTTCTATATTTATAAATCTCTTCTCTGATAGAGGGAAACCCGACTCCCATTACCTTCAGTGTATTGACTGATTTGCTCCAGCTCCCCTTATGTAAAAATCTTCTGACCGCACCAGCTACACCCCTGCCGTAGCTGCTGTTCAATTGCACTTGCTGCCTTCTGGGCTCCTGGCTCACCACCCTCCCCCCCCCCCACCCCTCCACCCCTCCACCCCTCCCGCCCGGTCTCTTCTTTCTCAGTGTCCTCAGTCTCTGGGGCTGCTGTCAGCTCCTGACCATACTTCACCAGTACAATTTCTCTTCTTGCAGGTGTTCAGGTGAAAACCCCTAAGTCAGCCTTAATAATACCCTTCTTCTCACATCCCATATCTAATCTGTCATAAATTCGATTTGTTCTACCTTCAGCTAGGTCCAAAATCCAACTCTTTTTCACCATCTCTGCCATTGCTACCTTGGCTCAGGTCAACATTATCTCTTGATTACTGTAATACCTTCCTCATTTGTCCCCCTATGTCGGTCCTTGCTCTCCTAAAGATTACCGTCAGCCCAGCAGCCTAAATGAGAACTTAAAAGGGACGCCTGGGTGGCTCAGTCGGTTACGCGTCCGACTTCGGCTCACGTCATGATTTCACAGTTTGTGGGTTCGAGCCCCACGTAGGTCTCTGTGCTGACAGCCAGCTCAGAGCCTCGAGCCTGCTTCAGATTCTGTGACTCCCTCTCTCTCTGACCCTCCCCTGCTCACTCTCTCTCTCTCTCTCAGAAATAAATAAAACATTAAAAAAAGAACTTAAAAAATATATTACATTTTGCTTCCTCGCTCATATGCTTCTCCCTTGTAGAAATAAAAACCCCAAATCCTAATAGATCTGCCACCACAGTGTTTCCCTTTCTTCATCGCCTGCTGCTCTCCACCGTCAGCGTCCAGCTCTAGGCACGCTGGCTTCCATGCTGCTCCTAGAACATGCCAGGCGTCTTCCTCCTTCAACCTGAGACCCTCTTCAGGCATCCCTGTAGCTCCCACCACCTCCAGGTCTTTGCTCAAATGTGTCTACCGCCATGAAGCCTTCTTTGGGCACCATACTTGGGCATCTGAAGGAAAATTGCTCTTCCTTCTTCCCACCCACATCCCCTCTCTCATCGCTTGATTTTTCTCTATAGCATGTGTTACAATCCTACATAGTAGATATTGTCATTATTTATATACAGTCTGCCCCTTTCTACTGCCTTGACTATAAGCTCCCTGGAAAGGGGGATTTTAGCCTCTCTTGTTTACTGCTACATCCTCAGTACCTATATCAGAAGCTGGTATGCAATAAGCCCTCAATAAATATTTGTTAAATGAATGGATGAAATTACAAAAGCACACAAATACATTTACGAATAACTATAGATATACCCACATGCTAAGCGGTTGCCAATGCAACTTAAAAGATTGAGGCCAAATAGTTTAACATAAAGGGTTTCATAGACATTAAAGGCAGAGTGTAGTAAGAGGCTATCAAACACAGAAAGACAGAAAAATGACTCTATGTTTGATGATTATAAGGTAAAGTAGGCAATGTGGAGAAAAGTGTTGTTAGGTTTCAAACGACCATTTGTTTACCAAATGACTAGATTACATACCTCCAGGCCTTAAAATTAAAAGTTCTACAAATGTTTCTGAGCATATTCTTTAAAATCACGTGTCTATTAAAAGGATTTTAGATGCTTCCCTCTTGTGAAACAGAAGCCTCTTGGAGCAAAAAGGACTAATTAAAGGAATTCACAATAGTTCAAATTTAGCACCTTCTTTTTTTAGGTGGCAATTCAGCTCACAAGGGAAATAAATCCCCTTCTTGTATTATTGAAGCCCTGTGTCCAGCATGGTCCTTTGTTGTTGTTTTGTTTGTTTGTTTGTTTGTTTTTATTTATTTCTAGGAGAGAGAGAGAGAGACAGAGTGAGCAGGGGAGGGTCAGAGAGAGAGGGAGTCACAGACTGAAACAGGCTCCAGGCTCTGAGCTGGCAGTCAGCACAGAGCCCGCTGCGGGGCTCAAACTCACGAACCGCGAGATCATGACCCAAGCGAAAGTCGGACGCTTAACCGACTAAGCCACCCAGGCGCCCCCAGCATGGTCTTTTGTAAGCCAAAAGTCCTTAGAAAACATTTATGTGAAATGAAATAGAAACTCTCCTATAGATCGGACAAACTTTCAGCATTGGTCATCAAATTTTTAATGTACCTTATTCTGCATGCTTTAGAAGACTCAGTGCACATTCAAGAACTGTTTAGAAAGCAAGTTTCGGGGCGCCTGGGTGGTTTAGTCGGTTAAGCGTCCGATTTTCTCTTGGGTCATGATCTCGCGGTTCGTGGGTTTGAGCCCCGCAGCGGGCTCTGTGCTGACTGCCAGCTCAGAGCCTGAAGCCTGTTTCAGTCTGTGATTCCCTCTCTCTCTGACCCTCCCCTGCTCACGCTGTTTCTCTCTCTCTCTCTCCTAGAAATAAATAAAACATTAAAAAAAAAAAGAAAAGAAAGCAAGTTTCACTGAGGCCAATCCTACAATGATTTAATGACTGAGCTTGGAGACAACACATAAGACATAATGATTTCTATTTGGAACTGCAGAAATAATTATTTTCATTTTCCATAAATCTCCCCAAATTTCTAGGTAGATGTTTCTATACAACTCAGTGAGTTGAATGAAATATGTAACTCCGATAGACATTTTAGGCATTCTAACTTTTATTTTGTATTTTATTTTACTTTTTAATGTTTATTTATTATTGAGACAGAGAGAAACAGAGCATGAGTGGGGGAGGGGCAGAGAGAGAGGGAGACAGAATCTGAAGCAGGCTCCAGGCTCTGAGCTGTCAGCATAGAGCCCAATGCGGGGCTCAAACTCACAGACTGAGATCATGACCTGATGCTTGACCGACTAAGCCACCCAGGCACCCCAGGCATTCTAACTTTTAAAAGTTTGCAGCACATCTTTAATGGAATAATGAGATAGTTGGAAGGAGCATTATTTTTCTTAAATTTATCTCATTAGCGTGCAGCATTCAAAATGAATTTTTGGACTCTGCAAAAATAGCTATCTGGTTTATGCATTAAGCTTCTTTTGAAAGGAAGACCTTTCCATGTTTTCTCGAAGGAGCCATCATTGCTAACACAATGGCTGGCAAAACCCATTGCTGGCATTCGGTGCCTACTGATGCATGACCTGGAGACCTATCTTTGCAGCATAAATCTTTTCTTCCTGATGCCACTGTTCTGCTCCTCAAACTCTGAAATGTTAAGCAAAAAGTCAAACAAAGTTATGATTTCTTGAAAGGCTTTCCAAGTTCTTCTCCAGTGCAATTTCTTTACTAGCAGTGTGATCTCAGGATTGACCTCCCTGAGTCTCAATTTCTAGGGGTGCCTCGGTGGCTCAGTTGGTTAAGCGTCCGACTTCCACTCAGGTCATGATCTCACAGTTCGTGGGTTTGAGCCCCGCATCAGGCTCTGTGCTGACAGCCAGCTCAGAGCCTGGAGCTTACTTCAGATTCTGTGTCTCCCTCTCTCTCTGACCATCCCTGCTCATGCTGTCTCTGTCTCTCTCTCAGGAAAAAAAAAAAAAAAAAGAGTATTTGAATCTCAATTTCCTTGTATTTCCTCATCAAATACATAGGGCTTTAAAAACTATAAAGAGCTATAAGAATGGCAGTACCACCTTCCATCTCCATATCGATCTATTTATATAGCATTAATGACAGAAGTTGAAAAGTGCTGCTGATGTGAATCCTGTCTTTTTCTTTTTCTTTTTTATAGTCAGATACTCCTATTCTTCTAAACAGTGTTCCCCTAAGTGAAGTCCTGTGCTAATGCTTAAAACAATTGACTCCTCAGTGATTCCTCAGTGCTCCAGAATTTAGGGTTGGCATGGAATGAACTAGCCCCAGAATGATTTTTCTTTCTTTCTTTTTTAAAGTATCTCTAAATTGTAATAAACTTCTAACCAAGTTGCCAAGAGCAGAAAGTTCCAGAGTAAGCTCTGCCCTCTGCAGCAAAATATCAAACAACAGTGACTGATCAATAAACCTTCCACATAACTGCAGATCATAAACTCATTGTAAAGATTTAGAGCTTGAGGTTTCCTCGTTCCTTTGCTTGATGCATGCCAACCGTGAAAAGAACCCTCTAGTTGCAGAAACTCTTTAGGTTATTTTCTGATCTGGGCCAAAGCATGCCAACTCAGCAATAAGTAGAAGTTAATTATCTGAAAAGAGAACGCTTTGCCAAATTTTACAAGGCAGGAAGTTTTCAAAATATAATAAAAGACTGATTTAAAATTTTTTTAATGTTTATTTATTTTTGAAAGAGAGAGACAGAGCATGAACAGGGGAGGGGAAGAGAGAGAGGAAGACACAGAATCTGAAGCAGGCTCCAGGCTCTGAGCTGTCAGCACTGAGCCTGATGTGGGGCTCGAACTCCTGGACCACAAGATTGTGACCTGAGCTGAAGTCAGATGCTTAACGGACTGAACCACCAGGCACCCCATTAAAAGACTGATTTAAAGTTGGCTTGTTAAATCTGTATCACCTTAAGCCAATGCTGATAACTAGACTGAATATTGATCGATTTCTACTTTTCTTTCTTTAAAATCAGAGCCCCATTCTTTGCCACGATGATGCATGTATGGTGACTGATTTGTGATATTTATTTTCACTAACTGAGATTAAGTGAATTTTTACTTTGACTGTAGCAAATCACTAAATATCTTTCAGTCAGCTGAACACAAGGACGAGAATCCTAGTTTCTAAAGAAAGTAACCTCTTCAATTAACTTGAGAGTCTACTGGCTCCATTTTTGTGAAGGTGATGAGTAATGATCTTATCGGCTGTTGTATTTGAGGTTTAAGTGCAAGGCCACTGCGATCCTGAAGGCTGCCTTTCCTAAAAACAGGGAAAAGGCACACCTTCCAGCAGAAGACATCCCTGTAGGCACACAGCTATCTAGTACTCGGGGAAGAAGTTGGCTGAATCCCAGAATTCTCTGACAACCTTGTGCTGCTCAGGGCCTGAAAGGTTAGTAACTGTAAGTTCATGCTCCACTGAAATCTAAAAGAAGTGAATTATGCTCATCGGGTCTCAGTTTTGATTGTTTGCAGGAACTCCATCCTGGCTAATGGCCTCCGAGTTTGTCTGTGGTAACAGCGGCTTGAACTTTCTCTCCCTGAAGTTATGTTTAGGAAGAAGAAAAGCAAGTCAAAACAGAACGGGCTAGAAAAGGGCTTTGTGGTTGGATAAACACTGTACGGATAGAAAATGGATATTCTCCGGGTTGAATCATTACCTGTTCTATGTGTCTCTAGAATACTCTAATGAAATCTGTTGGGGTCAGTTCAGGTCAGGGCAAATGGCTGGCCAGGGCTGAGAGTGACAGAATTCTATAACCTTGACTCTGTGGCTGTGGGATCTTGCTAGTCTCTGTCTCTGGTCTAGCCCTGGCTTTGATGATCTAGTAAGCTGTTTAGGTGGTAGGTTGTCCCTTAGGGTAGGGGCTCACACAGACCCAAGATGTCATGAGAAGAGATTTAGTATTAGTAGAGGGATCGCTCGGACATCTCTGAAATATGAAGGGTTTCTTTGGAACTGTAAGGACCTAGGTTGTGAGTAGTTCCCTAAGTAGATACCTTACAAGTGACACTTGGAAGGGAAGGATTTGCACCAGAGAATTGCTCCATCATCAGTTTTTAAGCAAACTTGTTAGTGTTCTCCTGTTTCACATGCTATTGGTCCATAAAAAGAACAATGCTTATTAAAAAAAATTTTTTTTAACGTTTATTCATTTTAGAGAGTCAGAGTGTGAGTAGTTGAGGTGCAGAGAGGGAGGGAGACACAGAATCAGGAGCAGGCTCCAGCCTCTGAGCCTTCAGCACAGAGCCTGACGCGGGGCTCGAACTCACAGATGTGAGATCATGACCTGAGCCGAAGTCAGACGCCCAACCAAGTGAGCCCCCCAGGCGCCCTATTTTAAAGTATAATCCAGGATTTAAAACATATAGCAAAAGGATATTGCTTCTAGCATCTCAACTTTTAAACCCACGTTTATGCACACATAGCAAGGATTCGGCTTATGGGGTTGTGACTCACCTAGACACCTGTCAGGTGCAGCCACATGGATCTCCAGATGCACCCTGACTGGGTCCACCTCTGTAGTTTCCAGGCCTCCACCTGCCCTTGCCTGGGCTGTCAGAGCTTCCTAACCCCTGTGCTGTCCTGCTTTGCTTTGACCCTTGCTGCCTTCCAGCACATTCCTCTCATACCAGCCAGAGGGCTCTCTCCTTTGCTTAATACTTTTCAATGACCTTCCGTTCACCTCAGAGAAAAGCTTCATGGAACCCTGTCTGGGATTGCTGCCCACCTAGCAACTGCACCCCCCTCACCTCGCTGTGCCCCAGCGGTGGGCTCGCTTTGGGTTTCAAGATTGCCATGAGCTCTCCCACCTCCAGACCTTCCTCAGATGCTGTTTTATTTCCCAGACTCCTCTTTTCCCAGCTCTTCATCTTGCTAAGGCTTATTTATCCAGCTTAAGATCCAACTTAAGCTGTACTTTCTCTGAGAAGACTTGCCTCTCTCTGTACCTCTCTGTTTCAATTACATTCCACTCCCTGCTCCCCCAACCCAGCACTTATCAGTCGGTATTGATTGATTGCTGTGCTGTCTTGATAGGACTGTAAGTTCCCTGAAGACAGGGACGGGCAGGGCTTTCTTGTCTCTACAAGCTAGAAAGAAGCTATTCTGTGTGGCTCTATTGTCTAGATGGAGAGACAGACTGCCTGGAATGATTCTCGCTCTGTCCTTCTGACCTGGGGTAAGTAATTTAACACCATTGTTTGTCCACTTCCTTATCAGCAAAACGCAGCTACTGAAGTATCTACTCCATTGGATTTCCTTGTCTGTAAATGAGAATTCTGGTGGGTTCTTTCCACAGTGGGAAATTATGAGGCTTTACTTAGTTTATATCTGTAAAGTGCTAGGAAAATTCTGGGCAAATGACAAACAGTGCTAGTCATTTCAGAAGGCACTCAATTAATAGTTTTTTTTTTTTTTTTCCTAGGGGAGAGAGAGAGAGACAGCGTGAGCAGGGGAGGGTCAGAGAGAGAGGGAGATACAGACTCCGAAATAGGCTCCAGGCTCTGAGCTGGCAGTCAGCACAGAGCCCGACACGGGGCTTGAACCCACGAACCGCGAGATCATGACCTAAGCGAAAGTCGGACGCTTAACCGACTAAGCCACCCAGGCCCCCCTCAATTAATAGTTTTGATAGAATTAATTCATTCTTACTGCTTTGGCCACAGATTTCTTCACTTTGCGTAATTCTTCTCTTGATTTAAACGATAGAAAATAATATGGAGAAGATAAAATTATCTCAGTTAGCATAATTAAGAATGACAACTTTCCCTTCCCCCAGAAAGATACCACAAACAATATTGAAAATACCTAATCTGCAAAATATGCATATTCATAACTTGAAATGGATATTTTTTGATACTTTTGTTGCCTTTCCTTCACAGCCCTGGCCTATAATAATGACTCACACAGGATCCCAAATTTGGCACTTCTGTTTTCTCCCCCAAGCTTTATCAAAACATAATTGACATATAGCATTGTGTAAATTCAGGGGGTATAATGTGATGATGTGATATGCATACCTATTGTGAAATGTTTACCACAATAAGACTAGTTAACATATCCTTCAGCTCACAAAGTTACCATTTGTTGTTGTCATGGTGAGAGCATTAAAGCTCTACTCTCAAAGCGACTTCCAAGCCTATGACACAGTATTGCTAACTATCATCCCCGCACTGTGCCTCAGGTCCCCGAACTTAGTCCTCTTAAAACAGAAAGTTCGTAACCTTTACTCAGTATCTTCCCATCTCCCCCACCCCTCGACTCCTGGCAACCATCATTCTACTCTCTGTTTCTGTTAGTTGAGCCTTTTAGATTTCACACAGAAGGGAGATCATACGGTGTTTGTCTTTCTGTTTGATTTATTTCACTTAGCATAATGCCCTCATAGTCCATCCATGTTGTCACAAATAACAGGATTTCCTGCTTTTTTTAATTAGTAGAATAATATTTCATTGTATCTTAAGATGTAATGCAGTGGGATATATATTTATATTATAATACATTATATATAATATTATGTATATTTACTTATTTACCCATTCATCTGTCAGTGGACACTTAGGTTGTTTCTGTTTTGGCCATTATTGATTCATTATTTGGCAATAATGCTCCAGTGAATACGGGAGGGTAGGTACCTCTTCAAGATAATAACTTGACTTTCTCTGAATATATATCTAGACGTAAGATTGCTGAGTAATATGGTAGTTTTGTAGTAATATGGTAGTTTTAATTTTTTGGGAAGCCTCCATACTGTTTCCCATAGTGGCTCTACCAATCTACATTCTCACCAACAGATTGTGAGGGTTCCCTTTTCTCCACATCCTCACCCACATTGTTATCTCTTGACTGTGTGATAATAGCCATTCCAACAGGTGTGAGGTGATATTGTGGTTTTGATTTGTATTTCCCTGATGATGAGCGACGTGGAGTATCTCTTCATGTACTTGGTGACCACGTGTATGTTTTCTCTGGAGAAATGACAAGTCAAGTAGTCTGCCCATATTTTGATTGGAGTTTTTTGTTGTTGTTGTTGCTGTTCTTTTGAGTTGTATGAGTCCTTTATATATTTTGGGTATTAACCACTGATCAGTTGTATGGTTTGCAAATATTTTCTCCCATTGCATAGATTTTTTTTTCATTTTGTTGATTTTTCTTTCTGTGCAGAAGCTTTTTAGTTTGATGTGGTCCTACCTACTTATTAATTTTTTGCTTGTTGTCTTTGCTTTTAGTGTCCTAATCCAAAAAAAAAAAAAAAAAATCATTGCCAAGACAGACGTCAAAAAGATATTTCCTTTTATTTTATTCTAGGAGTTTTCTGGTTTCAGGTCTTACAGTCATGTTCTTAATCTATTTTGAGTTAATTCTTGTGAGTGGTCTAGGATAGTAGTAAGAGTTTCACCCTTTTGCATGTGGATATCTGGTTTTCTCTGTGCCATTTATTGATGAGATTATCTGGGCTCTCAGTTCTGTTCCATTGGTCTATGTTTCTGGTTTTATAATAGTACCATACTGTTTTGATTATTATAGATTTGTAACAATGTTTGACATCAGTAAAGCAAATTTAGCACTTCTTCCATGGAACAATACAAGAAGGGTCTGGAGAAATCTCTGTTAATAAAGGCAAGAGATACTTTGTTCTTTTTTTCCTCCATAATTTTTATGATAAACACAATGTATTCATTAGGGATATTGCTATAGAGAAAATGTAAGAGTTGCCAACATGTTGACTGATGATGTCAGGAGAACTTGCCTTAAGGAATATTAGCTACCTATATATTTTTGGCTTCTCTCTCTTTCTTTTTTCTTTAAACAAAAACATCCATTACATGAATTGACAGTGCACTAACAAATAATGTTTGTTTCTACTCAAACCTTACCTCTCTGTGACTGTAATGCCTCTTTTTAAGCTCACTGTATCTTTATGGTTATTTTCCATATTAGTCCATCACTCATTACAGCAGATTTATCATTCTGTGCTTCACAAAATTTAGAAAAATAATTGTGACCCTGATGCTAATATAGCCTCTTATGTTGGAAAGGCTTTTCTAATAATATACTGAGCCATGATTTGGATATATAATTATTACCTTAGAATTTGACACAATAATAGAGAATTTTGTAAATGCCAGTATACCATAGCCCAGATAGATTCTTTTTTTTTTAAATTATTTTATAAAAAGCCTACATAAGTATGTGTAGAATTTGCACTGAATATTGAAGAAAAATATTCTCTGGTTTGTAATGCAAATAGTTTCCAAATTCTCTCAGGGCATGAGTTAGTTGCCTGCTTTACTGAGTTTTAAAAAGGCTTTTGTCCATAAAATTACACCTTAATTTAGTGAATCAAACCCATACCTATTTTGGTTAGAAGAACATAATTAATGTCCTGAATTGTTGGCTGGTTTATCCTTGGCAGACTAAATTTAGATGTGTAGAACCATTTTATATTAAAGGCCATTTTGTTTGCTCTTTGATAAGTTCCATTTCTTATTTAAAATAAGCCTGTATTTCTCCCCATACCCAGACTGTCTTTATCTAATTCACTGTTTTAAATTTCTGACAAGCTTATGCTTGTATATAAATACACTTTAAATATAAAAATAGAATCCCAGTGAAAATACTGCTTGATAACCTGATTATTTTCACTTAATAGGTATCATGAAAATCTTGCCACTCAGGAAGGACAATTTTTACTTATTTTTTAAAACTGTAGCCCTGTTTCTTAGGTCATATTTCTCAAGGGCTCAAGTGCTAGATTACTGACTCTGCAAATCAATACCTAGGTATAAATCTGAACGGTTCAAACAGCTGCACAAATGTGGCAGTCAAACACAGATACTAAGTATTAGTCTTACAAAGTGTTAGGTTTTACAAATAGCTCCCCAGTCACCAAGTACAGTCCAGGGTGCAAAAGTCTGTTCATAATTTGATCAGTTTTATAATGCCTACACACAGACTGATTAAAATAATCTTCGTGTTCAAAGTACAGATGTATATCCATTTTACTGCCCAAGTGTAGATGCCCACTTGCTGAGATCAGGCTGTATCAAACGTAGTTTGGCAACGTTCTATCTGGAAATTGTCCTGACTTACACAGCTCAGAGCAAGGTTGGAGTGTTTTTTCTTTACTGCAGCTTAAACACCTCCCCCTTTTTTATTGTGATATTATATACAGGCATAAGTTGTTTTATTGTGCTTCACAGATCGTGTGTGTGTGTGTGTGTGCGTGCGTGTGTGTGTGTGTGTGTGTTACAAACTGAAGGTCTGTGACAACTCCACATTGAGCAAGGTTATAGGTGCCATTTTACCAACAGGATTTGCTCACTTCATGTCTCTGGGTCATATTTTGGCAATTCTCGCCATATTTGAAACTTTTTCATTATTACATCTGTTAAAGTCATCTGTGATCAGTAGTTTTGGATGTTAATGTAACTATTGTAATTATTCTCTGGCACCATTAATCCTACCCATATAAGGCAGCAAACATAATCTATATACCTGTGTATTCTGACTGCTCTATCAGTCAGCTGGCCATTCTCCCATATCTCTTCTCCTCAGGCCTCCTTACTTCTTGAGACACAACAGTATTGAAATTAGGCCAATTAATAACCCTACTGGGGCCTCTAAATGTTCAGGTGAAATGGAGAGCCACACATCTCTCACTTTAAATCAAAAGCTAGACATGATTAAGCTTAGTGAGGAAGGTATGTCAAAGGCCAAGATAGGCTGAAAGCTAGGCCTCTTGCACCAAGCAGTTAGCCAACTTGTGAATGCAGAGGGAAAGTTCTTGAAGGAAGTTAAAAATGCTACTCCAGTGAACACATGAATGTTAAGAGAGCAAAACAGCTTCATCGCTGGTTGGAGAAAGTTGAGTGGTTTAGATACAAGAGCGAACCAGCTGCAACATTCCCTTAAGCCACAGCCTAATATGGAACAGGGCTCTAATTCTCTTCAATTCTGGGAAGACTCATAAGGCCTAAGGAAAGACACAGTCTCCATATCATCAAAGTGCAAGGTGAAGTAGCACGTGTTGAAGTAGAAACTATAGCAAGTTATCCAGCTCTAACCAGGATGACTCATGAAGGTGGCTATGCTAAACAACAGATTTGCAATGTAGATGAAACATCTTTCTATTGGGAGAGGATACCATCGAGGACTTTCAGCTAGAAAGGAGAAGTCAATGCCTGGCTTCAAAGCTTCGAAGGACAGACTTACTCTCTTCTTAGGGGCTAATGCAGCTGGTGACTTGAAGTTGAAGCCAGTGCTCATTTACCATTCTGAGAGATCTGGAGCCATTAAGAATTACACTAATTCTACTCTGTAAATGGGACCACAAAGCCTGGGTGACAGCATCTCTCTCTCTCTCTCTTTCTCTCTCTCTCTCTCTGTAAGTAAGAGAGGGATTTTATTTTTACCATGGGAAACACAAAAAAGCATACTGGTTTTCAGAAGCTCTAAATAACCATCTACTTTTAGAAAACACCATGGAATTATCAAAGCTCTACACCAACTAATGTGACATAGCTTTCTTTACATTCCTATTTAGGGGGGAGGGCAACACCTTCCTCACCAGGAAGATGTTACAGTTTTACAAACAGAAGCCACAAGTGATCATTTTAGGTGACCCATATTTTAACACGTATTACACTCTAAATAATTTCATCCCAGCACTCCCTGTTTACAGTGATGAATGAGGATAAATTATATTTTGGACCTTCTCCAGGACAGTATCTGATACAGGTGTCTTGCGCTGGAGGACAGCATATCTCTTTATAGCATGGTTTACCAAATATTTTAAGCCCACTGGTGAGACTTACTGCTCAGAAAAAAACATTCCTTTCCAAATATTACTGCTCAATGACAAGGCACCTGGTCACCCAAGAGCTCTGATGGAGGCATATGAGATTAAAGTTGTTTTCATGCCTGCTAACACAACATCCATTCTGCAGCCCATGGGTTAGGAGTGATTTTGATTTTCAAGTCTTATCATTGAAGAGATACACTTCATAGGGCTGTGGATGCCATAGACAGTGATTCCTCTGATGGATCTGGGCAAAGTCAATTGAAAACTTTTTGGAAAGGATTTATCATTCTAGATGCTATCAAGAACATCACAATTTGGGGTGCCTGGGAAGCTCAGTTGATTAAGCATCTAACTCTTGATTTTGGCTTAAGTCATGATGTCAAGGTTCGTGGGATCAGGCCCTGAGTTAGGCTCCGTGCTGACAGCACTGAGCCTGCTTGGAATTCTCTCTCTCTCTTTCTTTGCCTCTTCCCCTCTCATGTGCTTGCTCCCTCTCTCTCTCTCTCTCTTTATAAAAAAGAACATTCATGGGCAGAGGTCAAAATATCAACATTAACAGAATTTGGAAGAAGCTGATTCCCATCCTCCTGAATGACTTTAAGTAGTTCAAGACTTTAGTGGAGGAAGTTATTGCAGATGTGGCAGAAATAGCAAGAGATCTAGAATAAGAAGTGGAGCCTGAGAAGGGACTGCATTGCTGTGATCTCATGATTATACTTTAAAGGATGAGGAGTTCTCTCTTATAGTTGAGCGAAGAAAGTGAATTTTTTGAGATGGAAACTACTCCTAGTGAAGATGTTGTGGAGATTGTTGAAATGACGGCAAAGCGTTTAGAATGTTCCATAAACTTGGTTGGCAAAGCAACAGCAGGGTTTGAGTGGATTGACTCTAATTTTGAAAGAAATTCTACTGAGGGCAAAACACTATCCTACAGCATTTATGCTACAGAGAATCATTCATGAAAGGAAAAGTCAATGGATGTGGCAAAATTCACTGCTGACTTCCTTTAAGAAATGGTCACAGTCACCCCAACCTTCAGCACCCACCACCCTGATGAGTCAGCAGCCATCAACGTGGAGGCAAGATCCTCCCCCACCAAAAGGATTACAACTCACTGAAAGCTCAGATGATGTTTAGCTTTTTTTTTTTCGCAATAATGTATTTCTTAATTAAGATACGTACGTTTTTCAGATATGATGCTATTGCAAACTTAATATACTACAGTACAGTGAGGTAAATTTTATATGCACTGGAAAACCAACACATTCATTTGACTCACTTTAGTGTGGCCTTTTCTTGATTGCCATAGTCTGGAAGCAAACCTACGATGTCTCCAAAGTATACCTGTACATAACATAGAAGTTATCATCTTAGCCATATTTAAATGTATGTGGCATCAAGTACACTGACAATGGTGTGTAATCAGTGATCGAGCTCTTTGGAGTTAAGCAGCAAGATTGAGTATACTTTCCTTTGGGTGCCCTTCTCTGTCCAGCAGTGATTGAGGGGAATGAACAGCTAATCAGAAGCACCTGGAATTTCTGGACACTTGAAATTTCATTCTACATAAAGTGTTTCTGGATGTGCCCTGCCTGACTGTTTAGAATGATTTTGAGTTTTTCAGCTATTACTTAAGAGTATAGAGCTTTGTTGAAAGCTGCTAGTATCAAGTGCATTAATCAATACCAGGACATAACTTTCTCAGAACTTGGCCTTCAAATGTGGACGCTTCATTCCTCTTAACTTCCCACAACTCTGAACAAATCGCTGAAGGATATTGTGTGACTTCTTATTTTATCAGATAATTGCCAACCTGGATGCAGACAAAACCACCAAACCTGGTGTTCGTGTGGTTTGATTACACAAAGAATAACTAATCAGACTGCTTCCACAAGACACACAATAAA
Organism: Hyaena hyaena; assembly: GCF_003009895.1. Taxonomy (NCBI): domain Eukaryota; kingdom Metazoa; phylum Chordata; class Mammalia; order Carnivora; family Hyaenidae; genus Hyaena; species Hyaena hyaena. The sequence goes on along the minus strand of NW_024081443.1, from coordinate 594,356 downwards.
GCAACTTTGAGACTGCGCCCAATCACTTGTTCCAGGAGCGCCATCCTTGATGAGATGAAACAGGTGGGCTCTCTGTAAAGCCAGCATTTCTCCACATCTGTCATGTGGATCCAAGTGGAGTCCGTGCTGGGCAGACATGGCATTTGCCTCTGATTTCCTTTCTGTGCTCTTCAAAGAGTGCAGACATCACACATTAGACTAGCATGTCTCAGATTGCTGCCCAGGTACTTGTGCTTGGTCAAATGAACCTGGGCAGGTAACCCAATGTCTGGACACCCATGTAGACATGAATTTTTCTTTTGGATTCCTCATCTGGATCCCCTCGTTTTGGCTGTGTTAATTCTGAATGAGTGTTCTTTTGTTACTATCCCCTCCTCTCATGACTGTACATTCAGAGCTTGCAGACACGTGTCTCAGCCTGATGCCCGTGGAGCATTCTTTGGGAATACTGGAGCTCATTTCTTTTCCTCTTGTTCCCTCTTCCATTACCATCACCATCCTGGTAATGCACCTTCTTTCTGCATATTTCATGAGATACTAATTTCAAATGACCAAGTATTTCTTGGAATAGCAGCTCTCAGACTTTTTGATTTCATGATTTTTTTTTAAACATTCTTAAAAAAAAAAACAAATAAACATTCTTAAAACTTCCTGGGGACCTGATAGAGTGTTTGCTCATGTAAATTGCATCAATAGGTATTGTATTATAAAGTAAAAGTGAGAGATTTTTAAAATATCAGAATCCAAGCTGTCAGAGCAATGATATCACTTCGTGCCACATGGCCTCTGGAAAACTCTGCTGTATTCTCATGACAGAATAAGAATAAAAAGGCAACAAATGTCTTAATTTTGTTGTGAAAATAGTTTCAAGTTTGTAACACCCCTGCGAAGATCTCAGGTACTGTTCAGGGCCCCTAGGACCATACTTGGAGAACTATTTGCCTAGAATACATCTTTTTTTTTTTTTTAAAGATCTTTATACTCTTTAAAATATTACTATTACACAGAATCCAAAGGGCATATTTTAGGAAGAGATATTTGGGAGCATTCTTCTTGACTTGGAATGTAGGTGGGAAAGGTGCTTAGAAAAAAGTTTTTTTTAAACCCTCAGATACTTTCCTCATAGTTAGATTAAGTCTATTTTTTCCCACCTCCTACATCTCACAAAGTTAGTCCTCTCTGTCAAGACTAGAATCTTCAGTTGTAGTTAAAGAAGTCTAGTATAGAAATAGCAGATAAAAATGCATGTAAAGCAAAACTTCTTGTTTCTACCACTGTGTGGAAGCTCAGTTAACAGACTTTGTGGCTATTAGAGCCCTGTGTTTGAAACACAGTCAAAATAAGGACCAAAAACATGTCTCCCTTGGACATTCATTGTGCAAGGGATGGGTGTTAGGAGATTAGGGGATGTTGATGGCATTTCAGGAAAATGCTATTAAAGCTACTTGCTGGCAGAGATTTAAGGGGGAGCTACAGGGAACCAGAAGAGACAACTATCACAGCAATAAAAACAAAACTGAAAGGAAAGGTTGTGATTTAAGAATGAGAGGGGTCAGGCTAGCATTTGGGAAGATGTGTGGATAGACAGTGAGTATAATACAATACAACACAATACAATACAATACAGTACAGTACAAGATAATATAATATAATAATAATTTGTAGTCACTCTGCAATGGAGGCAAGAAGTAGCCTAGTGAAGTGGAAAAGGCTAAGTTTAGAAGTCAGGCTGTCTTGACATGTACTTACTACTGTGCAAATCTGGGCAAAGGTCTTCATCTCTCTGAATGTGTTTTCTCATCTGGGAAATAGTCTTCTAATGCCTGCTTTGCCAGGTGATCGCGAGGAGGTGGGATAGTAGTTTCTGCATATGTTGCTGATTAAGAAGTGATAGCAGAGAAGAGTGTTAGGAAATGAAAAGTCACCTCGTGCTGACTACAGTGAGGATGACTGTACACTCTGTGCCCCACGGACCCCCAAGGTCTAAGGGAAAGGGGAGCGTCGGCGAACTTCGATGCCACCTAGGTCCCTGATTTGGCCTTGACCGCCTGAGATCCTTCCATTATGCAGGCACCGCTGAGCTCCGTGCTTAGCATGACATCAGACTGGAGGATCAGAAGGGAGAGTTCACACTGGAGTCGCTCCAGGCCAGCTCTGCAGGGGCCGGGAGAGTGGTTTTCTGGCCAGCCTCTACATTCCAAAATCATATGCGAGATCACAGTGTTGGTTGGTAAATTTTTTCCATCAAAGGTCAATAAAAGCAACCATTGCCTTCCACTGGAAGTGGAACGGGACAATCCTGCTGGCGTTTTATGCTAAGGAATATGGAAAATAGGTCTTGCTGGTGAGTTCTGTCTTCCCTGCCAGTATTATTGCATGTGTAAGTCAGAGTATTAATGCTTCAGATGAATCACTCATGGCAATGGCTAGACATTTCCTCATTATTTATTAAGAATGGTGTGACTTTTTATTCCCTACCCATCTTCCCTCCCCCCCCCACTTTGATCCCTTTGCAACTATCTAATTTGTCAGCACTGGCAAACTTCGCTTATGTGCTCCTTTCTCCATCTCTCAGATAATTAACGAAGGTGTAAAAGATGAGGGGAGAACAGAGAGAAATGAGACATGTTTCAGAAGTTTTTAATAACATAAGACTACATTTAAGGTTGTGAAAATGATGACATTTATGATAACACACACACATGCATGCACGCACACACATACACACCCACACACATAGACCTTAATAATAGGATTCTCCGCCACCCTTCCCAACCAAGGTTATTATTTTCAGCAATGATAGACTGAAGCCTTTATTAAAGAGAAAGAATGATTTTAAAACATTGTATTTGTTCATAAAATGTTGGTCTGGTCCATGGTGCAATCTTTCACTTTGTTAGGTGTTTCAGGGGAAGCCTTCTGCCCTCGGGATAATCCAGGGACATCTATACAGGATTCAAACACAGGCCGTGAAGAAATAACAAGTGTTGGTGACAATATGGAGAAAAAGGAACACTTATGCCCTGCTGGTGGAAATGTAAGTTGGCGTGGCCACTATGAAAAACACTATGGATGCTGGAAACTATGGAAGACTTATGAAAGAAATGGAAGAAGACACAAAGAAATGGAAAAATATTTCCATGCTCATGAACTGGAAGAATAAATATTGTTAAAAAGTCAATACTCCCCAAAGCAATTTACACATTCAAGGCAATGCCAATCAAATTTGCACTGGCATTATTCTCAAAGCTAGAACAATCCTAAAATGTGTATGGAACCACAAAAGACCTCGAATAGCCAAAGTAATATTGAAAAAGAAAACCGAAGCAGGAGGCATCACAATCCCAGACTTTAGCCTCTACTACAAAGCTGTAATCATCAAGACATTTTGGTTTTGGCACAAAAACAGACACATAGACCAATGGAATAGAATAGAGAAACCAGAATTGGACCCACAAATGTATGGCCAACTAATCTTTGACAAAGCGGGAAAGAGTATCCAATGGAAAAAAGACAGCCTCTTTAACAGACGGTGCTGGGAGAACTGGACAGCAACATGCAGAAGAATGAAACTAGATCACTTTCTCACACCATACACAAAAATAAACTCAAAATGGATGCTAGAGCTAAATGTGAAACAGGAAACCATAAAACCCTAGAGAAGAAAGCAGGCAACAACCTCCTTGACCTCAGCCACAGCAATTTCTTGCTCGACACATCTCCAAAGACAAGGGAATTAAAAGCAAAAATGAACTATTGGGACCTCAACAAGATAAATCTGCACTGCAAGAGAAACAATCAACAGAACTAAAAGGCAACTGACAGAATGGGAAAAGATGTTTGCAAATGACATATCAGATAAAGGGTTAGTATTCGAAATATATAAAGAACTTACCAAACTCAACACATGAGAAACAAATAATCCAGTGAAGAAATGGGCAGAAGACATGAATAGACACTTTTCCAAAGAAGACATGCAGATGGCCAAGAGACACATGAAAATATGCTCAATGTCACTCATCATCAGTGAAATACAAATCAAAACCACATTGAGATACCACCTCACACCCATCAGAGTGGCTAAAGTGAACAACTCAGGAAACGACAGATGCTGGTGAGGATGTGGAGGAATGGGAACCCTCTTGCACTGTTGGTGGAAATGCAAACCAGTGCAGCTGCTCTGGAAAGCAGTATGGAGGTTCCTCAAAAAATTAAAAATAGATCTACCATATGACTCAGCAATAGCACTGCTAGGAATTTATCCAACGGATACAGGAGTGCTGCTGCATAGGGGCACATGTACTGCAATGTTCATAGCAGCACTTTCAACAATAGCCAAATCATGAAAAGAGTCTAAATGTCCATCAACTGACAAATGGATCAAGAAGATGTGGTTTATATACACAATGGAATACTACTTGGCAATGAGAAAGAATGAAATCATGCCATGGATGCGCATGGATGGAACTGAAAGGTATTATGCTAAGTGAATAAGTCAGTCAGAAAAAGACAGATATCATATGTTTTCACTCATATGTAGATTTTGAGAAACTTAACAGAAGGCCATATGGGAAGGGAAAGAGGAAAAAAAGTTACAGAGAGGGAGGGAGGCAAACCACAAGGGATTCTTAAATACAGAGAACAAACTGAGAATGGATGGGATGAGGAAAAGGGGAAAATGGGTGATGGGCATTGAGGAGGGCTCTTGGTGGGATGAGCACTGGGTGTTGTATGTAAGCGATGAACCACAGGTATTTACCCCAAAAGCCAAGAGCACACCTTACACACTGTATGTTAGCCAACTTGACAATAAATTATAATTAAAAAAAACAGCATGGAGGTTCCTCATAAACCTAAAAACGGGGTTGCTGTATGATCCAGCAATCCTACTCCTGAGCATGTATCCACAGGAATTGAAATAAGAATCTTCCAGAGATATCTGCACTCCTACGTTCATTGCAGCATTATTCACAATAGTCAATACATGGAAACAACGTAAATGTCTCATGGATGAAGATGTGATATATACATAATGGAGTATTTTTCAGTCATGAGAGAGAGAGAAATCTTGCCATTTGCAGCAATTTTGATGGCTCTCGAGGGCGTTATGCTGAGTGAACTAAGTCAGACAGAAAAAGACAAATATTGTATGATACCACATATATATGGAATCTGAAAAAGCTGAGCTGGGAGAAACAGAGAGTGAAGGGTAGTTACTCGGGACTGGGGGATGGAGAAAATGGGCAGATTTCCATTTCCATGTTGGTCAAAAGGTACAAGCTCTTAGTTATAAGATAAAGGAGATCTGGGGATCTAATGCATAGCACAGTGCGTGTAGCTTATAATACTGTATCATATACTTGCACACTTTGAACTTACACAGTGTTATATGTCAGTTATCCCTCGATAAAGCTGGGGAAAAAAAGCTTTTTAAAAAGAAGAGAAATAGGGCACCTGGGTGGCTCAGTCGGTTAAGCGTCCGACTTCGGCTCAGGTCATGATCTCACACTTTGTGGTTTCGAGCCCTGTGTCGGGTTCTGTGCTGACTGCCAGCTCAGAGCCTGGAGCCTGTTTCAGACTCTGTGTCTTCCTCTCTCTCTGACCCTCCCCTGCCCATGCTGTCTCTCTCTCTCTCTCTCAGAAATAAATAAAACATAAAAAATTTTAAAAAGAAGAGAAGCAAGGAAAATGGGAAGGAAACAAAAAACGCCATACCATTCTCTACTTGCCAACACTTCATGAAATATTTTATTCTCTCTTGGGTTGCAAGTCAGACTCTGCTTTTGGAAATTCCCGGTTCCACAGGAACTGGTTAGTGACACCAGACCCATGAATTGCCTGCCTTTTCTTTGAAGTCAGAGAAACCTAGGCATTACTGTCTTGTTTTACACAGTTAGCAGGCACTATGATCCACCAATCACCAGCAGGCTTGGGGGCTTAGCACGTCAGCTGAGTGTGTGAACATCAATGAACTCATATCAATGATGAGTTGGGCACCACCTACATGGTATTCCATTTTTGTGAAAGCAGGGTTTGTTTCCTGTAAGAACATGCAATATATTTTTTAAGAAGACAAATTAGGGACATGTGACAAACTGCACATGGAAAGCTGGCAGCACTGGATGAAGTGGCCATATGAGTGAGGGTCTAGAGACTTCACAATGGAGGAGGGTTTGTGCCCTATCCTCAAAAGGATGATCTTTTGAGGTAAAGGGAGGAAATACCAGAATGTTTTAATTTCTGGTGGGTTTTTTTTTTTTTTTTTGGTGAAGATTTAAAATGCACATTTACGAAGTCCAAAAAGTAGTACATTTTTATAGCATGTAAATCTATGTGCACGAATGTTTTGCAGAGGGATGTTGTTCCACAGGGTTGAGAGAGCACTGCAGCAGCAATAACTGGAGGAGGGGGTCAAGAGGACAAGGGGTGGGATTTGAACGGGCAGAAGAGAGAGCATTCCAGTCCAGAAACCAACACGAGCTGAAGAACGGAGCTGGGGTGGCTGTTTCTTTTCTTTTTTTTTTTTTTTAATTTTTTTTTAATGTTTTATTTATTTCTAGGAGAGAGACAGCATGAGTAGGGGAGGGTCANTTTTTTTCTTATAAGACTTTTCAAATAACCCAGCACTACTTTTTTAAAATTTTAATGTTTTTTTTTTTTGTGAGAGAGAGAGAGAGAGAGAGAGAGAGAGATCAGGGGAGGGTCAGAGAGAGAGGGAGTCACAGACTCTGAAACAGGCTCCAGGCTCTGAGCTGGCAGTCAGCACAGAGCCCGATACGGGGCTCGAACCCACGAACCGTGAGATCATGACCTAAGCGAAAGTCGGATGCTTAACCAACTAAGCCACCCAGGCGCCCCATGGGGTGGCTGTTTCTGAGGCTGAGGCTGGGAGGACACTGAGCAGTCTAGGGAGAAGGGAATGTACTTAAGAATAGAGTGAATGGTGGGGCACCTGGGTGGCTCAGTCGTTGAGCGACCGACTTCCGCTCAGGTCGTGATCTCATGATTCGTGAGTTCAAGCCCCACATCAGGCTTGCTGCTGTCAGCACAAAGCCCGCTTCAGATCCTCTGTCTCTCTCTCTCTCTGCCCCTCCCCTGCTTGTGCTCTTTCAGAAATAAATAAACATTAAAAAAATAATAGAGTGAATTGGGCACCTGGGTGGCTCAGTCAGTTGAGCATCCGACTCTTGATTTTGGCTTGGATCATGATCTCACAGTTCGTGACTTTGAGCCCCACATTGGGCTCGGCACTGGTGGTGTAGAGCCTGCTTGGGATTCTCTATCTCCCCCTCTCTCTGCCCTTCCCACTCTCAAAAATAAATAAATAAACTTAAGACAAAAAGAATAGAGCAAATAACAGACCAAGGTATGTGGCCAGAGTGAGCCCGAGTGGGCATCCAAATCCATTAGTGCAGGGTGAGGTGTGAGAGGTCAGGAAGAGAAGAGGGATCTGATATTTAGGAGTTTTTGACCTGTGCTCCAACAGGTTGAAAGCCATGTTTCAGAAAAAGCTCACCTGTCGGTAGAATGGAAGCCTGGGTTGCACAGAGGGAGGAAGACATGAGGTAGAGCTTTTTAATAGAAATAATGGACAGAAAGTGAAAGCAGATTGTATATGTGCTGCCGAAGTGAGCACAGAAAGCAGACTGCATGGGGCGCCAGGGTTGCTTAGTTGGTTAAGCGTCCGACTTTTGCTTGGGTCATGATCTCGCGGTTCGTGGGTTCAAGCCCCGCGTCGGGCTCTGTGCTGACTGCCAGCTCAGAGCCTGGAGCCTGTTTCAGAGTCTGTGACTCCCTCTTTCTCTGACCCTCCCCTGCTCATGCTGTCTCTCTCTCTCTCTCCTAGAAATAAATAAAAAAACATTAAAAAAAAAAAAGACTGCTGCTGCTAACAGTTCCAAACAAAAAAAAAAAAAAAAAAAAAAAAAAAAAAAAAAGACTGCTGCTGCTAACAGTTCCAAACATATTAAAAAAAAAGAAAAAAAGAAAGAAAGAAAGCAGACTGCATGTAAGTGGTAAAGGAGTAAGGTGAATCACATTGATTCTTGGGTTGGGGACTAAGATTGTCCCCGAAGTCATTGTCCAGGAAGATCTACCCAGCAGAGAAGAACAAATGCCGAGTAAGCTCCAACTCTGGGTTAAATAGACCCAGTTTAAAATTGAAGTTTTGCTACGTACTCCAGCTGTGTGACTAAAGGCAAGATACTTTAATTTCTTAAGCCTGTTTCGTTGTCTGTAAAATGGGGTTTTATCATCCCTGTAATATGGGGTTATTGTGAGAACTAAATAGGATAACTCACTTAGTGTCTTTTGCAAAGGACTAAAGATAGTTCAGTAGGTTTTTTTTAAAGTAATAAAAACTGAATTGAATTGAAACAGCAACAAAATATAAATATTAATTGGATTAGATGCTCTTTGAAAACCAACTCTGCAGAAAAATATATAGATAACAATTTTTCTATTCATATAGCTTTCTGTTTCCTGGATTTATTTGTACTTAGCATTTCATGTCTTTTAAAAGTCAACATTTAACTTTCACGCATGCTTTTTTGTTTGAAAATTCTGCTCCCCACCCCTTTCCTCCGTAAACTTGTATTCCATGAGTAGTAATGGCTTTCATACTTACCAGGAACTTGAACTTCCGCAGAGCTTACTAAAACATAAATTGCTGAGTTCCATTCCGAGTTTCGATCAGATCCCAGGCAGTGCCAATGCTTTTGAGAACCGCAGTTTTTTAAAGAAAATTGAGTCCCATGGTTCACTTCCCAGGTGCATAGCAGGTTTGGCTCCTCGCTGCTGCAGTAACTCCCACCCTCGGTCTATCGACTGCAAGCAAGTTGGTGGTGATGGAGTGGCCTGGAGCTGGAAATACGGTGTCTTGTTTTTCCTTCCTTGATTTTGGCTTTGCTGCTGTTTCTTATGTGTAAGAAACAAACAAGCCAAAAAAAAAAAAAAAAAAAGGCACAAATGGGTGCAGACTGTATCTTCAGAGAGATACAACCAGGCTTTGTTCTCCCATTAGAAAGTCATCTTAGAGCTTTTCTCTGGACCTTGTGGGAAGAAAGTCAAAACGCACCTAGCCTCTTGCTTCCTAAACCCTTTAGTGTGGGTGATTGGATTTTTCTGTAATGAGATTTAATTACAGGGGTTCCCTTGGCACTGGCTCCAACTCATACACTCGGGTCAAACAAAAAAATGTGTTCTGATAGGGAGATTGTGTTTACAAGTCCAAGCTTATGTGAAAACATGCAATTTTTAAAGATTTAATTAAAAAAATTTTTTTAATGTTTTATTTATTTCTAGGAGAGAGAGAGAGAGAGAGAGACAGCGTGAGCAGGGGAGGGTCAGAGAGAGAGGGAGTCACAGACTCTGAAACAGCCTCCAGGCTCCAAGCTGGCAGTCAGCACAGAGCTCAACGCCGGGTTCGAACCCACGAACCACGAGATCATGACCTGAGCGAAAGTCGGACGCTTAACCGACTAAGCCACTCGGGCGCCCCTAAAGATTTAATTTTTTAAATCATGGTATAATACACAGAAGATACAAATTTACCATCTTAACCATTTTTAAGTGTACAGCTCAATAATGTTAAACATTCATCTTGGGCAACCGATTCTCCAGAACTTTTGCATTTTATCCAACTGAAACTCCGTACCCATTAAACAATCACTCCTTGTTTCTTCTTCCTTCCTCACTCCCGTTCGCCCAGTCCCTGGCAGCCACTGTCCTCCCTTCTGTCTCTACGAGTTTGACAATTCCAAATACCTCCTGTAAGTGGGATCTTACAGTTGTGTGTGTGTGTGTGTGTGTGTGTGTGTGTGTGTGTGTGAGAGAGAGAGAGAGAGAGAGAGAGAGAGAGAGAGAGAGACTGGCTTATTTCATTTAGCATATGTCTCCAAAGGTCATGTTGTAGCATGTATTATTGGAACATCCTTCCTTTTTTTAAATGTCTTTTTTTTTTTTTTTGAAAGACAGAGAGAGAGAGAGAGAGAGAGAGAGAGCGCAGTGGAGGGGCAGAGAGAGAGGGAGACAGAATCCCAAGCACAGAGCCTGATGCAGGTCTCAAACCCACAAACTGTTAAATCAAGACCTGAGCTGAAATAAAGAGCTAGATGCTTAAACCGACTCAGCTTCCCAGGCACCACAGAATATCCTTCCTTTTTAAGGCTGAATAATATTCCTTTATATGTATAAACTACATTTTGCTTATTTATTAGTCAGTGGACATTTGGTTTGTGTCCACCTTTGACTACTGTCAATAATGCTGCTATGAGCATGAGTCTATACACATCTCTTTGAGACCCTGCTTTCAGCTCTTCTGGGTTACACTCAGAAGAAGAATTGCTGAATTATATGATAGTTCTATTTTGACAGTTTTTGGGAATTACCATATCATTTTATTTAGCAGCTGTGCCATTTACACTCCTACCAACAATGTGCAAAGATTCCAATTTCTCCACATCCTTAGCAACACTTCCTATTTTCTGTCTGTCTTTTTTTTTTTTTAATATATAGTAGCTGTCCTAATGGCTGGGAGGTGATGTCTCATTGTGACTCTGATTGGCATTTCCCTAATAATTAGGGATGTTGAACATCTTTTCACATGCTTCTGGGCTATTTGTATATTTTGCTTGGAGAATTATCTATTCAAATCTTTTGCATATTTTAGAAATAGCATTACTTGGAGGGTTTCTGGTTGAGTCCTAGGAGTTCTTTACACATTCTGGATATTAACACAATATTAGATACGTGATTTTGCAAATATTTTCTCCAATTTCCAGAATGTAAAGGGTTGACTTTACACTCTGTTAATTGTATCCTTTGAGGCACAGAAGTTTTGAATGTTTATGTAGTCTCATTTATCCATTTTTCCTCTTGGTGTCCACTTTTGGCATCATATCCAAGAAGTCATACCAAATTGAACGTCATAAAGCTTTCCCCCATGTTTTCTTTTAGTAGGTTTATAGTTTTAGCTCTTGCATTTAGGTCTTTGATCCATTTTCAGTTAATTAGTGTATATGGTTTAAGATAAAGATTTAAAGTCCGTATTTTGCATGTGGATATCTCGTTTTCTCAACACCATTTGTTGACAAGACTATCCTTCTTCATTTGAATGGTCTTGGAATCCTTGTTGACAATACATGTGAGGATAGATTTAGCACTCAGTAACTTTTCTTATTTATTTATTTATTTTTGAGAAAGAGACAGAGCAGGGGAGGGGCAGAGAGAGAATTCCAAGCTCTGACAGTGCAGAGCCCTATGCAGGGCTTGAACTCATAAACTGTGAGATCATGACCTGAGCTGAAACCAAGAGCCAGACACCTAGTTGACTAAGCTACCCAGGTACTCCTGCACTCAGTAACTTTTCACTATTTATTTATTGTTAACATCAGCATTATCATCCAAAGGTTGAAATCTCTTTTGGTGCCTGAGCTGACTTGTAATGTGGTGAAGCCATATTGCTTCCTTGAGCGTTTTACTACTCCTGGTTAAAAAGTGTAGAGCAGCAGTCTACAGTTTCATAAATTGGTCCATCACCCACCACGGGGGGAATAGTTTTCAAACATCATTTTGATCATATGATTCCTCTGCTCACAAACCTCTAGTGTCTATACCTTTCCTGTAGGATGAAATTGAAATCCAAAATTTCCATCTAAGCATGGAGATGCCCCTCACTTGAGTCTTAGTATCCTAACCCATCATAGTGTGTTTCCCTGAATGTGCCTGGGTTCATGTAGGGGAGGATTCCTGGCCATGGTTGTGTGTCTGTTTGTATGAGGTGTTCCTTCAGGCTGGAGTTCTCCCCAGCACATGGAGGGAGGCAGCCTCAACGACAATGCAGAGAACATCTTCTCCTCTAGTCTTATCAAGAAAATGATACCTGCAAACATGACCCATGAGTATAATCTCTTATTATCTCCTCTTCTTCTGCTTCCTGGAGCTATCGCAGGCCAAGAAAATACCTACCACTACCAGACCCCCTGTGTTAGTGCAAGGCAGAGCTTTTAGCTTGCTCTCTCCTGTGTCAATGCTCATAGTGTCATGTACCTCAGCTCACTGGAGTCCTGATGATAGGACCAGAATGAACATTTAGAGCTGGGTGTATGGACAGCAACAAGAATTACCTGTTGACCAAGAGTTGAATAGGCAAGTTACAAAAAACAAAACAAAACAAAACAAAACCCACACAATTTCACAATCGCTAAGAAATTTTCTGTTCCTTCTGAGTACTTTTATAGTATTTAGTGTTATTATCATACTTGATACTAATAGCTATGTTTTTAAATGCCTATTATGTTACAGTTTCCACCCTTTGCCTCCTAAGAATTCTACAAGGAGCTACTAGTTTCCATTTTCAAAGATGAGGAAACTTAGATTCAGAAAGGGTAAATAACTACACAGGTTCACACAACTAAGAAGGGACAAAACCACATTTAGAAATAGCACAACTCTTTAATTGCAAAGATCATGTGTAGTCTAGTAAAACTGTCTTTTTACTTGTTCATCTTCCTCATTCTACTGTGAGCTTTTTGAAGGCAAGGAAAGTCTTATTCATTATTGTATCTTTAACATCTTGCAGAGTGAATGTTTTTTGTTCAGCTGATGAATTAATAGATAAAGGGATGAGTAAATGAATGAAATATATGAACTATAAAAGCACTTTGATGTCATTACTTAAAGGAATCAAAAACCATACATGCTTGAGTAGCTTTAGTGGTATAGCATCCTTAAAGATGAATGTAAGTCATAAAGGAAAGACTAAGATGTATTCATTATATTCTTTTTAAAAATTTTTCTTTTTTTAAATTAAAAAAATTTTAATGTTTATTTATTTTTGAGAGAGAGAGAAAGAGTATGTGAGAGCAAGGGAGGGGCAGAGAGAGAGGGAGACACAGAATCCGAAGCAGGTTCCAGGCTCTGAGCTGTCAGCACAGAGCCTGATATGGGGCTCGAACCCACAAATGTAAGATCAAGACCTGAGCCGAAGTCGGACACTTAACCCACTGAGCCAACCACGTGCCCGTTAAGAATTTTTCTAATGTTTATTTATTTTGAAACATAGAGAGAGGGAGAAAGACAGAGCGTGAGCAGGGGAAGGGCAGAAAGAGGGAGACTCAGACTCTGAAGCAGACTCCAGGCTCTGAGCTGTCAGCACAGAGCTAGATGCGGAGCTTGAACCCGTGAACAGTGAGATCATGACCTGAACTGAAGCCAGACACTTAACCAACTGAGCCACCCAGGCGCCCCTGAACAGTAGCTTTTATTGTAGTTGGCAGTTGACTTGGCTGGGTTTGAATTCCCTACTGCCTCCCACATAACTGGCAGCACAGGACACTTCTGCTCAGTTCTTTCAATTTCTACCTGTTTTTGCTGTTGGGTCTTTCTGTGATCTCCTTCATACATGTGTCATTTAGAATTATTCCAAGATTTGGGGCGCCTGGGTGGCTTAGTTGGTTAAGCGTCCGACTTTCGCTTAGGTCATGATCTCGCGGTTCGTGGGTTCGAGCCCCGCGTCGGGCTCTGTGCTGACTGCCAGCTCAGAGCCTGGAGCCTGTTTCTGAGTCTGTATCTCCCTCTCTCTCTGACCCTCCCCTGCTCATGCTGTCTCTCTCTCTCCTAGAAATAAATAAAAATATTAAAAAAAAAAGAATTATTCCAAGATTTTAATCAGATTTTTTAACATACATTTTTGTGTTCATCTTCTGAGATTCTCTTCCTTCCAGGAATTTTATGAACCCTTGCTGACTTCTCTGTGAGCCTCTAAGTCTGTCCTCTGTTACCATAAGCCAGTAAGGCTGCAGATTTCTGATGCCTAGACACACAGGGGTTGGAAAGTATTAGTAAAGCAAAAAAAAAAAAAGACAAACTTGTAAATACCACCACTGCAGTTGCCCTTTTGAGGGTAGACTCCATTTTGGTTTCTGCCTGCTTTTGGTCCTTGCAAATGGTTCAAATAGTTGTTTTATTTTCTACTTGGCCAGACCTTATAACTGTTATCTCAGGGAGGGTAAGTCTGATCAAACTACTTCACCATTAACACAAGCTGTAACCCAGAGTCTGTAAAATACTGGATTTAATAAAGAATTTCTTTAGCTTACATGAAGACTGAACATTTCAGTTCTAGCAAATATGTTCTCAGCTTACTAATCTTCTAGTATGACATAGGTAGACAATACTTTGTAATTTCCAATTATTATGCCCATATGTTAAGTTTGCTTTGTACTTTGCGCCTTCATTGTGATACTCTATGCTAAATATTTGTGTGTGTGTGTGTGTGTGTGTGTGTGTGTGTGTGTGTGTGTTGGGGTGGAGCAGGTAACTGGGGTGGTCTGCAATGCCTAAACTCTCTCAAAGTTGAAGTATCTATTCTTCTTTTAAGAAAGTCTACCCTTTTGGGAGGTTTAAGTCTCCTTTGATTCCTATTTCCCCAGATCTCTGAACACCTTCCAAACATTATTTATTTGAAATGGGAGAAGGAAAAAGTATTTCTTTTAAGGCAGCTGCTTCAAAAGCCAACAATGTAATATGGAATTAAAAAGAAAATCTATATCATATAGAACTTGTGATGCACATTTTTTAACATTTCTCCAGGGTCCTGTTCAGAGAGTCTGGAAGCAGTTTTTAAGGAGATTTTAAGATTATATTGTATGTCCGCACTGCAAACAGAATCAGAAATTGGAAAATAGACATTGGGGATACAAGTGAAAAGAGTTCGTTTAGTAACACTGAAAAGCAGTATTGGGCTTTTAAAAATGATATCACACCTTAAACTAGAATTTTATGGAAGCAGGTACATGATTCCAATAGAATTCCTACATTGTTGCTTACTTTTGCAGGCCAGCAGAAGAGGCATGGTTTGTGAAAAAGAGGTGACATATAATCTTATCATTTTCCATCATCCCCCACCTTTTAATATCCATGTTAAAAAAATTTTTTTTAAAGTCTCATTATTAAATGTAACCTGAATAGCAAGTGTCTGTGCAATGCTAATGACATCAACCAAAATGTATACAGGACTGAATTCCATTCCCAGAGATATGGATTTAGAAGTAGGATTTTGGGCATAGGTTGTTTTTTTAAGTACATTAAAAAAATTTAATGAAGATTTTACTTAAAAAATGTTTTTTATGTTTATTATTGAGAGAGAGAGAGGGATAGAGTGTGAGTTGGGGAAGGGCAGAGAAAGAGGGAGACTCAGAATCCGAAACAGGCTCCAGTCTCTGAGCTGTCAGCACAGAGCCTGATGCGGGTCTGGAACCCACGAATCGTGTGACCATGACCTGAATGGAAGTTGATGCTTAACCGACTGATCCACCCAGATGCCCCAAGATTTTACTTTTTTAGAGTAGTTTTTGGTTCACTACAAAAATTGAAGGGATGGCATAGAGACTTCCCACTTACTCTCTGCCTTCACATGCCTCATTTCTGCCATTGTCAACATCCTCCGTCAGAGTGGTACATTTTTTACAACTGATGGCTCTACATTGACATCATAATCACCCAAAGTCCATAGTTTACATTTGGGTTCACCCTTGGTGTTGTACACTCTATGGGTTTGGACAAGTGTATAATGTATCCATCATTTTGGTATCATACCGAATATTGTCACTGCTCTAAAAATCCTCTGTGTTCCATCTATTAATTCCTATCATCCATCACTACCCCCACCCTCCATCTGGCAACCACCAATTTTTTGACTGTCTCCATAGTCTTGCCTGTTCCAGAATGTCTACAGTTGGAATAACACAGTATGTAGTCTTTTTGGATTGGCTTCTTTCACTTAATACTATGCTTTTAAGGTTCTTCTTCATGGCTTAATAACTTTTAAGTATTTCCTTTTAGCACATTTCCTCTTAGCACTGAATAGTATTCCATTGTCTGGATGTACTAGAGTTTATTTATCCATTCACCTTGCAGGCACATGTTGGTTGATTCCAAGTTCTGGCAATTATGAATAAAGTTGCTATAAATGTCCATGTGCAGACTTCTGTGTGGACATGATTTTCAACTCTTTTGCGTAAATACTAAAGAGGGAGATTGCTGGATCATATGCTAAGAGTGTGTTTGGTTTTTTAAGAAACCACCAAACTGTCACCCAATCCTGCTCCAACCAGCAACAGATGAGAGTTCCTGCTGTTCCACATCTTTGCCAGCATTTGGTGGTGTTGGTGTTCTGGGTGTTGGCCATTCTAATAGGGAGTGTAGTGGTGTCTCATTAGTGTCTTAATTTGCATTTCCCTGATGACACGTGATGTGATACACCTTTTCATAGGCTTCTTGCCATCTGTATATATTCTTTGGTGAGGTATGTATTAAGGTGTTTGGTCCATTAAAAAAAACTGGGCTGTTTATCTTATTGTTGAGATTCAAAACTTCTATGTAAATTTTAGAGAACAATTCCTTATCAGCTGTGTCTTTTACAGATATTTCCTCCCAGTCTGTGACTTGTTTTCTCATTCTCTTAACACTGTCTTTGGGGGAGCAGAAGTTTTTAATTTCCACAAAGACCAGCTTATCAATTATTTCTTTCAGGGACCATGCCTTTAGTATTGTATGTCAAAAGTCACCGTCACAGCAAAGATCATCTAGGCATACTCACTTCTGTGAAGGGTGTAAGGTCTTTGTCTAGACTGGTCTTTTGGCATGTGGATGTCCAATTGTTTGAGCACCATTTATTGAAAAGACAGTCTTTGCTCCATTGTTTTGCCTTTGATCCTTTATTGAAGATCCGTTGACTCTATATGAGTGGCACCTGTATTTTCAAAAGGCCCGCTTGGGGATCCTACGAACACCCTTTAGGAAGTGCAAAGAGAAGTCTCAGCAATTACAACCCAATAATAAACAGTTTGCTCGTAATTAAGGAAATGATAGAATGAAGAATGTTTACCATCGCACGGAAGTCAAATTTGGAATATTTTGGGGCATAAAAGATAGATAGCAGTGATACTGCGTGGTAGATTTGAATGAAATTGAGCAAACCTAGGAGCATATGTTTTACAGGTTATTCTTGGTGTCATTTTTTAAAATAATTATGTAAGGTGCATTAAAATATTCTTCTGATGACAGATAAAGGCCTTAAAAATCCAAACATACATTTTATTCCCTTTCAAACCCAGTAAATGGGAAGCAGATTTCAAGCACATACACATTTAGTATGCACAGAGCTGCCTTCAGTCCCTGGAGGCAAATCTAGTTTCTGGTTGAAATCATGTCACCATTGTAGCTGCTTCTGTTCTGCTTATTGAAAGAGCTCGTGCCATGTTGGTAGATGCTAAAATAGACTTCTTAAAGAGCTGAATCACAGTCAGACAAAAGTCGTAAAGGTAGAAAAAGTCCTAGTGAAAATGAAGACGACATCAACTCTTGACCTATTTCCCATAGACCTTTATCTTCTGGAGTCTGCATCTCATATTTAGTTTAAACATTTGTAGAACAGCACTCTTTGTGGGAGTTTTTTGAGTACAAGAACCAGCTACCTGAGTTGGTACATTTAGTTACGGGTTCCTTTGTAGATGGTCAAGTGCAAATCAAGAAGCAGAGGAGAAGGGTAATAACGTTCTTAGGGGCGAAAATGGTGCCCTCATGTTCAAAAATTTTAATTCCTACCACTCTTGTTCTAGAGTGCCAATAACAAAGTCATCAATGCAGATGATCATTCTGGGAAAAGCTGTTCCCCAATGATATCAAAGACTAAGATCTTTCATAGTCATTCAGTGTTTGAGAAATGGATGAATTAAATAGTCAATGTGGCATACTTGGAAAATATTCTAGAGCTAAGATTACTGAAAAGATCAGAGACATGGGTAATTCCCAGAAACTTCATAACTGTAGAATGATATAGCTTTCAAAATTTTATAATATTGGAAAAATCTTACCTTACCGTTTTTACTCAGCCTGCAACTTTTCCCCAGCATTCTTACATTTTCCAGTGTTAAGAGTGTCTGGTAAATTTGTAATCAGGGGAAGTAGAGTACTAATACTGAGAGATATTATATAAGCTTCTATCAAAATCTTCTTACAACTTTGTAAAGTGGAATTAATGTCTTTCAGGACATGAGTTTGATTCTTTTTTAAAAAGATTTTTTTCTTCTCTTTATTTAGTTTTGAGAGACAGAGATAGAGAGAGAGAGAGAGCAAGCATGTGAGAGCCTAGAGAAGGGCAGAGGGAGAGAGAGAGAGAGAAAGAGAGAGAGAGAGAGAGAGAGAGAGGATCTTAAGCAGGCTCCACGCTCAACATGGAGTCTCGAACTCACAACCCTGGGATCATGACCTGAGCCAAAATCAAGAGTCAATGCTTAACCAACTGAGCCACCTAGGCACCTGGGCCATGAGTTTGATTCTAATTGCATAACGGTTAATAGTCCTCTGTACACAACATCAGTGAGAAAGTATAACATATTTTCTTTCATAATCAAAATGACATTGATGTTATTATGATAAATGTGAGGCATTTCCAATTTTAAATCAGTCATCATGACACAGAGAAGCAAACTAAAGTACTGTAACTGCTATATTCTCTATATTGAACTCATTCTGTTTAAACTGGATTTTAATCAGAATCTTAGAGGGACTAGGTCACATGTTCTCAAGGATTTGACCCCATAGCCTTTAGAATGATAGATAAGGGAAATGAAGAACAGATTGTCATTTGTACATTGACCAGGCATTATCTGCTTATCATTAATGCTTTCCTTTCTCTTATAGTCTATGGCAATGATCTGAGTGAGACCTCATCACATGGGATAAGCCAAAAATCCAGATCCAGAGATGTTTTTCCATTCGGCTCAGAAGCACATGATGTAGTGTTAAAAATGATTTCAGGGGCATCTGTTAAGCATTCAACTCTTGATTTAGGCTCAGGTCATGATCTCATGATGTGCCAGATCGAGCCCCAAGCCCTGTGTTGGGCTCTGCACTGACAGCATACAGCTTGCTTGGGATTCTCTCTCTCTCTCTCTCTCTCTCTCTGCCCCTTTCCCTTTCTCTTTCTCTCAAAATAAATAAATAAATAAACATTGAAAAAAATGATTTAGTAGTTAGATTTAGCATATTCTACCATCTGATTCATGCTCTGGAGTGAACTGTATGAATATGTGCTTAAGGCTGGACAATTTATTTTTTTTTTAATTAAGAAAAAATTTTTTTAACATTTATTTATTTTTGAGAGACAGAGGGAGGCAGGGCGTGAGCAGGGGGAGGGGGAAAGAGAGAGGGAGACACAGAATCCAAAGCAGTCTCTAGGCTCTGAGCTGTTTGTTAGCACAGAGCCCAACGTGGGGCTCGAACTCATGAACCTCCAGACCATAGCCTGAGCTAAAGTCAGATGCTCAACCTACTGAGCCACCAAGGTGCTCAACATTGGGAAATTTATAAATGGAGTAAAACCGATAACACTGCCAGCTTCAAGGGCATCCTCTTTCTGGAATGACAGCCATTCCTAGTCTGGAGGGAATCCAATGTTAAATGGAAAAGGGAATCAAAATAAAGTAAAATCTACAGTTCATATTGTTGTTACAGCTAGTTAATGCTGTTATCTACCAAGAACACGTGCACATTTCTTTCTGTGTGTGCTAGCAGTGACGGTGAGTTTCCATGCCTCCACCTCTTACCTGCTGTGCTTAGCCTGCCCAGATGCTGAGTCAACCCTGTCCCAATCAGGCCAATTCTCTCTCTCTCTCTAAGCCACCAGGGATTGGGTGGGCAGGGAGAGGAGGGGTGGCAATGGCGAGTCTCCAAAGTGTTCCGGAGCCATCAGCCCGGTGCTGGGGCAGCCCTCAAGGGACTCTGTGTGCACTGAGCTAAGGCCATTGTCTGAGCCTCCTTGAGGTCTGCCCACAAGCCAGGATAGCCCGGCGATCACATTCCAGCCTCTGCAATTCAGAACCCCAGCTTTAAAGCTCCGCTCTTCTTATTACTGTGTTGACCTGGGCAATTTACTCAACCTCTTCAGCACCTGGCTTCTCTGTCCATGATGCAGATACTCATGTTTCTTTTCCTGGCCTATAGGACCATGGTCTTCTCCACTTCCATTTCCTTATTTGTAAAATGATAGTAAAAGGAGTTACCTCACAGGTCGTGTGAGTATGAAATGAGCCAAGGATTGGCTCCTGTTGGGGGACTACTGCTCTCTACCCATCCCCACTAGCTGGGGATAATTGTACTTCCTCTTCCTGGTCCCTTCCTAGAGGTTCATCCTTGACCCAGCCTCTCCCTGGAGACCCCAGAGCCATAGTACTTGCTGCCTCCTGCCAACCTTTGGGGCTGTCTCTTATCTTAAGACTCTGCTACTGTGTCCCACAGCTCCTTCCTATCCCTTTATATGTGGACACGGGTTTGTGTCAATCTTAAGTTTGCCATTCCTGTGTTTGGACTTTGTGATTTGGGTGGTGCTGACCTCCCTGGTCAGACACACAGATATGTCATCCCCCGACCCAGGCTAAATGGGCCCTGCTTCTCCCCCTCCCCCTGACCCTTCTGCTCCCAACCCAGCACATCCTGAAGGCACATTCCCTTGGTACAGGATCCTTTCATTCATCAAAATAAGGCAATATACCATCATAACCATTTCCAAATATACAAGTTCGGTGGCATTATATGCATTCACACTGTGGTGCAAACATCACCACCACCCATCTCCAGACTCTTCATTTTGCAAAGTTGAGACTCTATACCCATTAAACAAGTCCTCATTCCTCTCCTTCCCCAGCCCCTGGCAACCACCATTCTACTTTCTTTTTTTTTTAATTTTAATGTTTTATTATTTATTTTTGAGAGAGAGACAGAGTTCAGGTGAAGGAGGGGCAGAGAGAGAGGAAGAGACAGAATCTGAAGCAGTCTCCAGGCTCTGAGCTAGCTGTAAGCACAGAGCCCAATGCAAGGCTCAAACTCACAAACTGTGAGATCATGACCTGAGCCGAAGTCCTATGCTCAAACAACTGAGGCACCCAGGCACCCCATCCACCATTCTGCTTTCTGTCTATGAATTCAATTATCCTACATCTCTCATATAAGTGGAGTCAGATGGTATTTGTCCTGTGACTGGCTTATTTCACTTAGCAAAATGTCTCTAAGGCTCATCCATGTTGTGGCTGTGTGTGTGTACCACATTTTGTTTATCCATTGTGTGTGTGTGTGTGTGTGTGTGTACCACATTTTTTTTTTATCCATTCATCTGTTGATGGACACTTTGGTTGCTTTCACCTCTTGACTACTGTGAATAATGCATGAACAATGAATAATAACACACGAGTGTACAGATATCTCTTTGAGACCCTGCTTTTAATTCTTTTGGCTATGTATCCAGATGTGGGCTTGCTGAATCATAAGGTAATTCTGTTTTTAATTTTTTGAAAAACTGCCAAACTGTACTCAAGAGAAAACTTTTTTCCATACAGATTATTTGAGTTATTTTATTCCATGTTTCACTTTGATATGAGTTGTATAACTACGTATTGCATTCCTGTCGTCCAGATTCCAGCTTAGAGGCCAATACTTGAGCTCAACCCTAATTTTTAATTTGAATTTTTGTGATCGTTTCACGAAGGAAGAATTTTGGTTGTAAAAACCAAAATACGCTGAAGGAAATATTAAAATGCTACATCAAGAAGAGAGGAGCCACTAGGACATCTGGAAATCATTAGCATCAATCAAGAAATTGTTGCTTTACAAATATTGCTATGAGTATTCCTTGTTAGTTATAAAAACTAGCTATCTGGGAGAAGGAATGAAAAGGTAGTTTTGCTGAGTAAAGAGTAATTAGCTTAGACCCCAAGGAGAGCAGATGTTAGCTTTCATTTCTTAAATACCAGACTGGAAAGTTTTATAGTATGCTATCAAATTGTGATATTCCAGGCAAGGCACTGCCAATTTTGTTCTCAAGTTTAATTCAAAGTCGAAGCTCTCCCACCTGGGGTCTCATGGTGACACATAGTCTGAATGGAAGCATGTAGTAATGGGAAGGAGCAGAGACACAACATCCATAGAGAGAAAGTATTTTTGAATTCTTGGGAGAAACACCAAATATCCATCAGGGATGAAACCTTTTGATAACAAAGATCCACCATGTTTTTTTATCCAATCAGAAACTGATCTGAAATTTTATTATAGTCTTGAAGTGAGGTGCTGCCTACCAAAAAAATGTTGGTTGGTTAAATTCTCATTGGCAGTTTCCTATACCTCTGGGAAACTTTAGGTTCAAGTCAATTTAAATAAAAATTTTTAAAATTTATTTATTTATTTTGAGACCGAGAGAGAAAGAGAGAAGACAGAATCCCAAGCAGCCTCCATGCTTACAGCACGGGACTCATCCCATGAACCGTGAGATCAAGACCTGAGCAGAAATCAAGAGTCTGATGTTCAACTGACTAAGTCACCCAGGTGCCCCAGGGTCATGTCAATTTTTGTTAACCTTATGGACATTTGATTCTGCAGAAAAGAAGAAAGTAGGGAATTAAACATTTTTCAGTTTCTGGTGAGTATATGCTTTGAAAAATCCCAATGTCCAACTTCCAAAACAAGCTAATGACTTTTCAAATGGCTCTGTAACCCTTCGACCTTAGCCCAAGACCTTGAGAATTGATTTTTCACAGGAGAAAAATGACCAAATGGAAAATGTTTCTGTTAAAATCACTTGTAATACAATAAGCCATTAGACTATTTTGATTTTGGATGGAGGAAGACACCAGTGCATACATTTGGGTTGCGATGCGGGCCTCCGGTCAGTGTTTAGTGGCTCACCGGATCTGTAATGCCGCAACTGACAACGCTGATGCAGCACCTCAACACTCGGCCCCAGAACATGCATGGCACCATCATCTCTCCTGGAAGGTTTCCTTTCTGCAGAACAGATCTACAGGACTGTGCTGGTCACGGAGAGAGACTTCACGAAGGATTTTTATTTTGACATGTTGATTCTCAGAAAAGCAAACAGAATATTTAATAAGCCAAGTATTAAGGATATTGGCAGAAAAGTGTTTGTGGAAATAGATATTTTCATCCGCCCACTGGTTATATTCTGCTGAAATCCTGGGAAAACGGGACGGTGGTCTCTATTTTGTATAATAGGTGCTAGTTCTTATTAAGCATCCCATAATTTACAGTGTTTTACTTGCAGTTATTAAACAGGATTGCAAACTGAAGGATTAAAAGGTATTTTTGCTGTTTTTTACTGACTCCACCTTAAAAGTTGGAAATTGAATCCTTGGGTTTATTTTATATCTTCAGTACTTCCTTCACATCATACTTCAATGGGAGTCTGGGTAGAACAGTCCTTTTTATAACCGCTGAGCAGATGGGAGGGAGGGCTTTGGTGATTGCTTTAGCAACCTCATGTAGCCACTGCCTAGGTGAACTTCACAGGCCTCTTGGTCTTCTAAGCTGCTTATGGATTGACCCAAATTATTTAGTGTGAGCCTGCTCTGTACAAAACACTATGCGAGATGTTGAGTCATAAGAACAGAGGAGGAACCATGCCTGCCTTCAGGGAGCTGTGGGGTGGACAGATGTTGATCAAGTGACCAGAGCACTTAGATCACATCCTTTGCTAAGTGCTTAGCAGGGAGAGTGAGGGGTGCTATGGAAGTTAAACACAGGGGATGTCCAGTGCAGAGAATGAATGGGAAGGTGAACATCAGTTAGGAAGCCTAGAAAAGAAGGCCAATGTGTTGTGTTGAGGGTTTTGGGATATAACTCTTCTGGAGCTATTTGCATTAAACAAATTTTTGTTTAACGTTATTCATTTTTGAGAGATGGAGAGAGACGGAGCATGAATGGGGAAAGGGCAGAGAGAGAAGGAAACACAGAATCTGAAGCAGGCTCCAGGCTCTGCTGTCAGCACAGAGCCCGACGCAGGGCTCGGATCCATAAACCATGAGATCAAGACCAGAGCTGAAATCTGATGCTTAACAAACTGAGCCCCCCAGGCTCCCCTGGAGCTATTTGCATTTTTTAGATGAATTTCCTGAATGGAATGGCAGAGTTCCTGGAGGGACCCTAGGACAGGACAGGACAGGCTTCTCAGTGCCCTTGCCCACAGCTCTCTGTCCTACCTGCCTCAGGCCACCTGAAAAGCATTGCACCCTTGCTTCTAAATGCCACCAAAGTCTGCTCCAGACACAGATTTTGTAAAACCAATTTTATATCCTTTAGATGATTGAAGGCTTAAGGTCTGCTTTTGGTTTTAAACTCAACAGTTACTGGCAAAGCATTTGGAATGAGCACCGTAGAATTTCACAAAATCAGATTTCTTTTTTCTGGTGAGTCTTCTTAAAAATTTATTTAAATTCACATTAGTTAACAATCCGTGTAGTCATGACTTCAGGAGTAGAACCCAGTGATTCATCTCTTACGTATGACACCCAGTGCTCATCCCACCAAGTGCTCTCCTTAATGCCCATCACTATTTAACCAATGCCCCTCACCCACCTCCCCACCAGCAACCCTCAGTTTCTTCTCTGTAATTAAGAGTCTCTTATGGTTTGACTCCCTCTCTGTTTTTATCTTTTTTTCCTTCTCTTCCCCTATGTTCAACTGTTGTGTTTCTCAAATTCCACACATAAGTAAAATCATATGATATCTGTCTTTCTCTGACTGACTTACTTCGCTTGGCATAATGCCCTCTTATTTTTTCTTGTGGTAAAAAGTACACAACGTAGAATTTACCATATTAACCATTTTAAGTGCACAGCTCAGTAGCGTCAGTACGTGCACTTGTTGTACTCCAGAACGCTTTCCATCCTGTGGAGGACTGAAACCCTGGACCCATTAACCAAGCACTTCCCGTTCGCCCTGCCCCCACCCGCGGGCCACCGCCATTCTACTTTCTGTCTCTATGAGTTTCACTTCTCAAGGTCCGTCATGGAAGTGGAACCACAACATATTGGTCCCTTTGTGAGTGACCTATTTCACTTAGATCGAGTACTTAGCTCCGTGTTGCAGCAAGGGTCAAAATGCAATTCGGGGGCACCAGAGTGGCTCAGTTGGTTAAGCCTCCCACACTTGATTTCGGCTCAGGTCATGAACCCACCGTTGGTGGGTTCAAGCCCTGCATCCAACTCTGTACTGACGGCATGGACCCTGCTTAAGACTCTCTCTCCCTCTCTCTCTGCCCCTGCCCTGCTCATACTCTTTCTCTCTCTTAAAAATAAATAAATAAAGATTAAAAAAATTGGGGCGCTTGGGTGGCTCAGTTGGTTAGGCATGACTTTGGCTCAGGTCATGATCTTGTGGTTTGTGGGTTCGAACCCTGTGTCAGTCTCTGTGCTGATGGTTCAGAGTCTGAAGTCTGCTTCAGATTCTGTGTTTCCCTCTCTCTCTGCCCCTCCGCTGCTCACACTGTCTCTCTCTCTTTCTCTCAGAAATAAACATTTAAATTTTTTTTAAATAATTAAAATAAAAAAAGAAATGCATTCATTTTGAAGGCTGAATAGGCTTCCCTTGTTTGTATATAGACTAAATTTTGTTTATCCATTCATCTGACTACAGACTTGTGGGTTGCTTCAACCTCTTGACTATTGTGAATAATACTGCTATGCTATGTGGGTATACTGGCTTTTGTTTTTAAGCAATGATGTGCCAGAAAGATTTTTCATCTATAGATATAAATTGATAGATTATAGAAATAATTGCGAGTGAACATTGTGGGTAAACAAATGTGGGTGTCACTTTTGGGAAACCTGAGTGTGAGACACAACTGTATCTTGTATTTGTGTGACTTTGGGCAAGGTATGTCTACCGCTGCACATTTATTTCCTCACCTATCAAAGCAGAGGGTTGTTCTCTGTCTCTGAGGCCATGCAATGTGGTCCTAGTCACCACCTAGAAGGCATCCTAGGGTTGTAGCAAATTTGGGATTGGATTAATATGGATATATTAATATATCTTTATTATAATATATCTTAATTATCCTTATTATCTTTATTAACTGGGCTGTCCTAGATCTTTACATGGCCTTATGCACATGTGGGGTTTCTTTCTTAATCTTCTCATCCTGGAAGAGAAAGGGAAATTAAGGTCAGCAGCTTTCCAAAGGAACTTAGAAGTGAAAAAAAAAAAAAAAGAAGAGCCTCTTTCTATGTGGAAACCCATGAAAAGAATGCTAAGTGTTCTTCTTAGCTTCCCCTTGTGAAGTGACACATGCTTAAGAGGGTCTGTCTAATACTAAAGCAATTTTCATTGGAATATAAGTGGAATCCTTTGTCTCTGTCAAATGCAATTTAGGGAAATGGCTACAAAGAGCCCGTATTTCGAGCATATTACAGTCCCAGCTGTAGACCCAGCTAGGATCTTCCTCGCCTAAGAATTGTGTGAAATAATGCCTGAACGTTTGAATGATTGTGAAAATCTAAACCTAACCTCCCCGGTGACCCAGGATATTGGATCCCCAGTCTATTCCATGTGTTGTGAGTGAACTGGAGAGGGGAGCATCTTTCCACATGTCCCCCAAAACTCCTGTTTTCCTTTATAGTGTTTTCCCCAAGCATTTATCCCTTAAAGACAGTCTATATGCTCATTTACTAAGATCTAGCATGACAGTTTCCTGTCAAAGGCACTCTCTAAATACACACAGAGAGGGGCAATTTTTTAGAAGAAAATATTTCAATGGTTGAAATCATCTTATGCAAAGACACAAAATGTCAAGGAATCCAAGGTTATTAGGTTTGTGTATTAACCCTTAGTTTAGGTTTTCCAGGCAAGATGGGGGACACCCAGTGTGAATATCAGACAAATAATAAGCATTAATATTTAGTGTGAGCATGTCTCAAAGTTTGCTCAAAATACAATTACACTAAAAAATGTTATAATGTTATTTATCTGAAATTCAAACTTAATTGGACATCCTGTATTTTTATTTCATAAATCTGGCAACCCAAAGCAAGCTGTATAAAACTACATTGTACATTTTTTCAGTTTCAGAAACATCATAACTCTTAAGAGAAGGGGATTTATTTATCTAAGAGGCTCTCATAAACATGTACGGTCATCTAAATTGTGCTTTGCTGATGGAAACACAAAACTGTAGCAGGCCATGGCTTCTGTATCAATTTAAATATAGAAGCTCTTTTTCTTCAAATAACTGAAAATGACAGTGCAATGGATAAAAATAAATATGCCCCCAGCATCAAAATATACCCAGACTAACTGCAATAGAAATCAGGTAGCAGACTTAAAAGAAGTGTTCTAGATTCGACTTCCTTTTGTTTTGATGGAAAAGTGACACTTGTAGAGTACTCAGCACAACTACTGAAGACAGAAGTTTCTATTCTATTTGTCCAGAGTTGCATAATGAACTAGAAAGAGGTTAGAATGATTTTTAAATGGGGAAGATGGTTTTATTAGATGTAAAAGTTTGTGGTAAATGGAACAGTTGAGGGACTAATAGGATTTTTACAAACCAATGACTTAAAAGACTTTCAAAACCACCTAAAATAGCATTTCTGCTATTGCAGAAATAGCACATGATGCTTGGCTTGGTCTGTACCCTCAAGTTCCAACACCCCCCTCTACCTATTTGAAAGTCAACTCTTAAAAACTTGACCAGTCATACCTGCCAATGATGGGCTCACAGCCACAAGGCTGGCTATCCATTAGTAATTGGTGAGGAGCCAGGATTATACCAAGCCAAATGTGGGATTTCTTGGCCAAAGAATACAATTAAACCAAAAAAGAGACATATTCCACTGCACTGGGCTACATTACTGGAAAATATGGGCTCCCAGCCCCCCAGAGAAGGAAGGGCCCTGTCCCCTCTGAGTGCCAGCTTTACCGACGCTGCAACAGTGATGGGAACAAGGTCTTGATCTTTAAATGTTTATTGATCAGCTATTTCCAGAAGAACTAGCATCTGTTTCAAGCAGAAAAAGATGCTGGTTTGTTTTCCCTATCTCATAAATGAAATGACAGGCTGAAGAAGGCTGATCCAGTGCTATATCCTTCACCAGCTGGCCCTTCTCATCTGATATAACTAAAGCTAATTCCCAGCCTCAACTGGCTTCTCACTTGGAAATAAGATAATGAATGAATAAGATCATGAATCTCTTGAGAGTCCTGGAAAGGTTTTATGTCTTTCTTTCTGGAAGGGTGAGCAAGGGGAGTGACCTACAATGATCCTTTTCAAAAATCTACGAATGGGGACGGGGCTCCCTAAGGTCCCCTTTCCTCGGGCCTTGGAAGAGAAAACGCAATTGGCTGATCGAGTGACATGTCTTGCCATCAACCCTGACTTCCTCTCCACTGGAAGCCTCCCATTTGTCAAGTCTTACAGTCTCTCATTTCTCTTTCCCAAGTTCTCTCCCAAGATACAACCCTTCCTGTGCACCTTGCTATTGCCTTAGACTCAGGCCCTTATCATTCCTTGTATGAAAGTCCCCAGCTGCCTTCTCAATGGCCTTCTTCCCACCAGCTGCTGCCACTCGTAAGTTTACTGTGTAGTCATCAACAATTACTTGTCTAAATTGTGCAGCGCATCATTAGACCCACTTTATTCATGATGAGTTCATATTCCTCAGCAGGATTACAGAGCCTTTCTCACCTTAGCAGTTATATGTTCTACCACTGCCCTCATCCCTTGAATGTGATGCTCCGGGTATTTAAAACACATTCCCCAAATGCATGGTGTTTGTTCATGCACAAAACTCCCTGCCCTCTGGCCTCCCGGATGAACCCATTCTTCAAAACCCAGACCAACCACCCGAGTCCCTTCGGGGCGCAGTTACAACTCTACCTCGTGGCCCTGCACCTCTCTCTCGGTTCTTGGATAGTTTTAAAAATATTTATACCACGCCATACATCACAGGCCTTCAGAAAATGCTGGCCACAGTCAAGAAGTAAATGCTGATTATTTTTTACATTTATCTCTTAAGTGCCAGCTTGGCAGTAAGAAACATAGAAAATACTCTTTTTATGTAGATGCCTACTTTGCTCTCTTCCACCTTCTCCCTTCTCCCCAGTCCATTCCTCCCCAAGCCCCTCCCTCACCTTCACCTCCTGCATAAACATCAGCAAGAATGTCCTGCAGTTTCTTTGCGGAGTCCCCTTGCATTTTGGCTCCACTCTGTCCCTGGCCATGCTGCACCCCACATTCCTTATCACCAGCTGTGTCATCTGAGATTTGGAATCTGAGTTGGGCAGAGGGCATGGGAGATAGGGGAATAGGTAGTCTAAAGCCGAGAGTGGGGGAAACCAGACAGATTGGTGGTTGCTACTGCTTTTTTGGTAGCGCGGGGACTCAGGCAATGCAGGTGTACGAACTGTTAATGATGTCGGTTGGGCTGGATACCGTTGGGGTGACCCATTATGCCACTTCTGTCTCAGTCATCCTCACAAATTGTATCTTTACTTCGTGATGGTCACGCCTCCAGCTAGGTCAGGTGCAGAGCTCTATAGGCTTGTGGAATGAAAATAAGACCTGAAGTCACTTTTCTGAAAACTCTGAAAATTGCTTTTGAACATGGCCTAGTGGACAAGGATACAACTCTTCTTTTGACATCATGCCACCTGTTGCCTGCGCTTGAGACCAGAGTGTAAAAGATGGTCCCGGTAGAGCTCTCTCCGCTGCGGAGGAAGGAAAGGGGCTGAATACAAGTTTATGAGCTTCTCCAGGGACCCAGGACATGAGGCATTTTTGATGCTAAATCACAGGCTGGAGCCGGAGCTTTTATGCACCAATAGGGGACTCTGTCTGCATGGCAAGGTCCTAGTGGGGTCCCGGGGGTGCTGCTGGGATGAACACTTTGCCCAACTCGGGGCCACACAGGTCAGGTCTGAGAAGGCAGGAGAAAGGTCCGGCCTAAGTCTACAGTGGAACCCACCAGGTCCCCTCAGCCACCCGGCTCAGCCTCATCACTCCCGGAAACCGTCACAAGCCTGAGTCCCGTGCTCGCGCGCAGGGCCCGCCTGTCCCGTGGGATCTGGAAACAGGACCAGTGGCTCCAGCTACCCCACATGGCTGCGCAGGGATTTGGCTTCTCGAGCTTAAGGGGAGGGTGGATTTCATGAATGCAGGGCAGGCGATCCAGCTTGAAGCAAGTTCATTCAAAATTTTAATTCAAAGATTCCAAGGGGGATGACCCTGCGTGGTGTTTCAGAATGTGCTGAAGCAGTGGTTTCCAGAGTAAACTTGCAGGAACCCTCAGGCCCACTGTGCTGCAGGGCCCACTGTGCAGTGTGATTGTGTGTGTGTGCAGGTGTGTGTTCATGAGCGAATGTATGCATGGGTGCGTCCATGTGGATGTGCGCACATGTATGTACAGGTGTGCATCTGTGTGGGTCTGTGCACATGTGTATGCAGGCATGTGGATGCGTGGGTGTCTGCACGTGTATGTGTCTATGTGGGTTTATGTACATGTGTGTACAAGTATGCAAGTATATGCACATGTGTGTGTGGGTGTGTCTGTGTGGGTTTGTGCACCTGTGTGTGTACAGGTATGTGAGCGTGTCCACGTGTGTGTACAGGTGTATGTCAGCGTGGGTGTGTGCACAGGTGCGTACAGGTGTGTGAGCATGTGTGCACGAACACGTGCATGCAGCAGTGTGTCCCTGTGGGTGTGTGCACAGCGTGCATGTCTACACGTGTGTACAGGTGTGGTGAGCACCTGCAGTGGGAGGAGCAAGAAGGGAAGCAACCTCAACAGGTGCCGCTCGCGGCGTTCATCAGAGCAGTTACGTTAGATCATTTTACATGTTTAGTGAAAATATCCAATTTTATTGGAATCAACAGCTGCCTAAAGGCAAAAGAGAAATGAGAAGGAAGCGAGAAAAGAAGGAAGGAAAAGAGGAAGGGTGAGGAGAAATGAGGGGAGGGAGGGACAATGGAAAAGAGAAAGGAAACCAATTTTAAAAGGAAAAGAGGAGGATTTTACTTTACTTCCTCCTTTTAAATGAATTGCCGTCATTTCCACCTCAGAGCTTGGTGCACATGATACGCCTGCTGGGTTAGGGAGGGATGAAAAGTTCTCATCCTGGAGTCCCAGAGGGTGTTTATACCCAGACTATGATCTGGTTATTACAGCGGCTTTGTCACCAGCTGCATAGAACTGAGTTCTTAATTTTGGGAAGAATCTCCTCTCAGTGGGGGTTCTGGGCTTTCACTCCAGGACCTGTGGAGGCTCTGGGCTGTCTCAGAGGACGGCAGTGGAGCACCATGCTGTCTATGTGGGGCCGGTCCCCCACCCCTGCAGCTCTGGTGCCTTTGCCTGGCTGAGGGCTGCCTCACCTATGAAAAGGCTAGAAAGGGGTATCATCGGAGAACCTGAGGGCTCACAGACACCCTCATTTGAAAGGAAAAGCTTAGCAACATATTTGGCAATATGGATTTTGTCAAGACTTAATCATATAAAATAAAAGTATTGAGGCTCTGAAGGATAAGGCTGGGGTGGGGAGTGACAGTGATTACCTAGATTTGCATAAGTGAGAGTGCCCTGATCACAAAGAAATGTAAGATTTTCCATCAGCAAGCCTTGGGCTGATGGGTGCTTTTGGAGTCAGCTCTCTTCTGAGGTGGGTGTACATGGCAATCAAGGTCATCGGAACCTAGAAATTCTCACATGACATTGCAGATTCACAGTGCATTTTGTCCCTTGCTACGAGTTGCCAGGGTACCCAAGGAATTGAGAACCCAGTTATATAACGTACTGATGACTTGGTATTTAACAGGAACCCAAGTGGACAAGTTCCCCAAGACACTGACTGGCTCAGTGGAGAGCCAGATTTAGTTCACAAACTGCGTGATGTACTTTGTAGCCAAAGACGTCAGTCACTTCCAGTCTTGTAAGAGTAATGTGCATTGATTGTGCTAATCATGATACAGACTCATTCAAAGTAGAAGGACACTGAAATGGTTTCTCTCCCAATTTTCACCCGAAGCTAGATTATTTCTTACTTGTCTTGCTACTCCTGCATGTACGTGAGGAGCCATTGTTCCTCCGCGCTGGAGGATATATAGCATGACCACCATCTTGGCCTGTACCCCCAAATCTAGGCCAATCTGAAGCCCAAACTCAAGGGCAGATATCTCTTGGTCTTGTTTTCACAAGACCATAATGGTTCTTACAATGGTTCTCACAACCATTCGGTGGTTTTTCCAATCCCATCCAGATCCATAAGAGCATTTCAAACCTTCATTGTGAATCTTTATTGACTAGGCCTATATGACCTCATCTGAATAAGGGAATAATTCTTCCCGAGCCTGGAGGAATCTCACCACAGCTCCTGACTCCAGGGCTCCAAGCTTGCTGGCCTAAAAGGTATGTGACGGATGGAGTGAATGGGACTTGTGCTCTGTTTCTCTTCCAGAAAGCCAATGCTATATTGCGCCTTTTAAATAAGCCACAACTGTTTCTCTCTCTATTTTTATATACCCTACACAGGATCGATGGTCTGCCACCGAGTGCAAAAGTATGCGAGACCACAAAGTTCTTTGCTTCAGCTCAGCAAGCACTTGCCAAATGTAGACTCGGTGCTGATTCCGTGCCGGGGGGTGGGGCATGCCAGCTGTACACCAGAGCGGCAACAAGCATTGTTTGGGGTCCCCAGTTGGAGGGATAGAGGTGGCAAATGGGCCGTTAGGTCAGGTGATAGGGGCTACACCTGAGAGCCGGGGGTGCCGCAGGTCTGTGACCTCAGACTAGACAGAGACTCAGACTGTGCAGACAGCCCTAGCAGAGAGGAGGGCTCAGGCCATGGAGCAGAGAGCTTGGGGTTTGGGAGATCTGTGAGAAGCTTTGCATGGCTCTGAATGGACAATCTACAGTGGGAATGAAGTCTTGAGAAGTGACATAGTTCCATCACCCAGGTGCTTCTAGGCCAAGTTGATAAGAGGTCAGCTTTTTATCCTATGGGCGGAATGGAGCCATAAAGACTTAAGCAGGGAGTGATTTGATGAGGATGATGGGGCTTTGGGAAGATTCCTCTGACTGTAAGGAAGATGTCTGCACCTCCCCTTGGCTCCAGTCCCCTTGGAGCCTAACAGAGTTATTCCAGGTATAGGTGTTTAAGAAGCACTAGCTAAAAAAGTAAGCCAGAATCAGCCAGAAGAAATAACAGAGCTGTGACTGGCATTAGAAAAGTTTCCTTAAAATATTTCTTTCTTTATGGTTAAAATCTTAGTTGTTAAACAAAAAGTTAAATATTTTATGTATGTCTCTCCTTGGACTGTGTACTGCTTGAGGTTACTTCCTCACTAACCAGAATGACAGCATAAAAACGTGATAAATATTTCATACTGTTTTATATCAGGATATCAGTGCCTGAAAACTGCTTTCCACCCTTGCCTACCTGAGGCTGGGAGCTTATGGGAGAGAGTCAGGGGCATGGCTTCTCCCTGGGCCCCCTCCCACCCTCCTACCTGAAGCACTGAGAGGCCAAGATAGCTGTGTCACTTGAAGATTAGGCAGCTGAAACATAGGAGCTAACTTTTCACTCTATGGTTTCAAACCCAAGTACTGTCTTGGAGTTGATGACATCAGCAGGTCCCACCTTCTTACTGAAGACGATGAAGCC
Source organism: Hyaena hyaena (assembly GCF_003009895.1). Classification (NCBI taxonomy): domain Eukaryota; kingdom Metazoa; phylum Chordata; class Mammalia; order Carnivora; family Hyaenidae; genus Hyaena; species Hyaena hyaena. Next base: position 560,861 of record NW_024081443.1, on the reverse strand, counting down.
CAGAATTAGGAGAATAAAGAGTGTTAACAATAAATAAAGAGAGGCTTTATTTGTTGTTATTATTGGATGGCATTCTGACATAGGATGGAAGGATTGTAGATTGGAATGCATGGAGAACCCTAGAAGGAACCATCATTAAAAGGTAATCACAAAAGATTCATTGAGCCAACTATTTTGCAAAGTATTTGTCTTTCCTCCTCCATGCCACCTTTCTCAAGTTGCTGAGGTGGGGGAAAAGTGTATATATACACACACACACACACACACACACACACACACATATATTTATATACACACGCATATATACACATACATTCACACACATACACATATTACATTCACACACAAAAATGCATATATACATCTCTCTTGTTTGTTTGTTTGTTTTTTCTTTCTTTCCTTCTTTCCTTCCTTTTGCTTTCCATCCTCCCTCCTCTTCTCTATATATTATATCTATCTATCATCTATCTATCTATCTATCTATCTATCTATCTATCTATCTATCTATATCTAGCATTGGATAGGAAAAGGCTTTGATAACCTAAATCCTCAAATGTCCTGAAAAGATCTGGAATTACATTATAATGTTTTGAGGAGCATCTGGTAGCATGTAAATTCCTGTGGGTTTTATCTGCTTATGAAAAGGGAATCTGTCCAAAAGTTGGGGGGCTTATACTTTTATTTATATTTATCAAAAAGATTGCCTTGGTTCTTATTCTGTCCTGATAAGGTCCTAATGTTACTCTCTCTTTTGTGCATTTTGCAAACAAATCAAACGATGATTCTTTATTTCTTGAATTAAATTGTATTCATACACCCAAAAGCTAAAGATATTATAAAACCCTGGGATCAATTTTTCTTAAACTTTTTTTCATTTATTTACTTTTGAGAGAGAGAGAGAGAGAGAGCTAGTATGAGCATGGGAAGGGCAGGGAGAGGGAGGGAGACACAGAATCTGATGCAGGCTCCAGGCTCTGAGCTGTCAGCACAGAGCCCAAAGCGGGGCTCAAACCCACTAACCATGAGATCATGACCTGAGCTGAAGTTGGACGCTCAACATACTGAGTCACCCAGGCACCCCGGAATTGATTTTTCTTAGTAGAGACCTAAATATCTAAGGATTCTTAAAAAATTTTAAAAACAAATTGTGATTATTTCTCTAAGATAATATGAAAATATCAAAATATCAAAATTTAAGAGCTTGTATTAATGATCAGTATAGATCATTATAGATCTAGATGCCCTTTATCTTAAAGTGTTAATAAAATTGGGGTACCTGGGTCTCCCCCTCCCCACCTGTGTCAGGCTCTGGGCTGAGTAGGGCTGACTAGGAACCTGCTTGGGATTCTCTGTCTCCCTCTCTCTCTGCCCCTCCTCTGCTTGCATGCACTCTCTCTATCTCTCTCAAAAGTAAATAAATAAACATTTAAAAAATGTTAATAAAATAAAAATAATAAAAGTAGATAGCTAGCAAGAATACCAGTGTGAGTTGATAGATAGAACTCCAGTAATCATGCCAAGGTTCTCCAAGTTCTGGTTAAACCAACATGAACCCAATTCTCTGTGATTTCCTCTATGCACAAATATGAGAAACATCTTGGAATCCCAAGGTGGGGCTTCTGTAACTCCAAGGTGGGAGGCCTTGAACCACCACAAATGTGTATTTTCAAGGCAATCAAAGGAGAAAGGAGGAGACGCGAAATGATTTAACATAAATTTCAGTATTTTTTTGCCCCATTTTTGTAGATGTCTGAAGTTTGGAGTATACATAACTCACTCTCTGCCTATTTGGGTGACTGTCATGGAGCATGAGAGGAACACCCTCAGGACACAAAATGTTTCTGATCTGTTGCCAAAGTGTCTAGTCACTCGTATTGGGACTACCTTTCATTTTTCACAAAGCACCTTTGTGTTGAATTTCTTTTGAAGACCTTATAAATGTTTATTTTTAGTATTCTGTTGATTTTACGAGACATATTGCAAACATTATTTGATACTGGTAAGTGGCAACAATATTATCTCATCTGGAGTGTCCAGGCCAATTGTTACCACCTGAAAATAAATAAGAGGGAAGTTTGCACAGTAATGAGGGCATGTAGACAAAATAATTACAGTTTATCATTGCCACAAATGGATCGGTTGTTAGCATAGGATGAGGAAATAGGAATCATCACCCCTGGTATTGAGAGGCAAATAAAGAGCTGGCATGTTAAAAAGGATACTATTTACAATAGACATTCTCTTAATAGTTTTGAATGTGAAAAATTTCAGAGTACATTTGGGAAAACATCCCAAGGGTACCAGTGTTTATTTTATAATTGTTTTGCAACTAAATAGAGTTTTATTAATAAAGGAAGGATTAGCCTGAGCAAATATCTCTAACTGTCAAAAACTCTAACTGCTAGAAATCCTCTTTAACGGTTAACGATCTTAGAAATGGCGTGTGCGTTTTTTCCTTTTGGCAACTTTTCAAAGGTTCAGGTCCCAGGGATGCAAGAATTCAAGGTAAAGGAGTAGCACTATTAAGAATTAGTTCTATTGCCAGGGTCTTATCTGGCTTCGTGAGTCCTCAGTCAAATAGGCTGGAAGCAGATAGACTTGTTCAGAGCGACACCATCTCGCTGTAAAGGACAACACCACCTCTCTCTTGCTGGAGAAAGGCAACGTGAGAACACTTCATTTCAGCACTTAATCATAAAAATGCTCTGTGTTTCTCCACACTGTTCTTCAGTCTCCCTGGAGACTCTGCACCCACTTCCTTTCCCCTTGAGATATCTTGAGGCTCCAATGTTTATAAGCCTCGGTACAACCTCTAACATACACATAAATCATAAAAAGAACTAAGATACCTACTAGTTCTTTTTTTTTTTAATGTTTTATTTTATTTCTAGGAGAGAGAGAGAGACAGCATGAGCAGGGGAGGGTCAGAGAGAGAGGGAGTCACAGACGGAAACAGGCTCCAGGCTCTGAGCTGGAAGTTAGCACAGAGCCCGACTCGGGGCTCGAACCCACGAACCGTGAGATCATGACCTAAGCGAAAGTCGGACACCCAACCGACTAAGCCACCCAGGCACCCCAGATACCTACTAGTTCTTAAGGGCATGGGAGTTTTGGAGTCTATTTGGGCAGGTGACTATTTCAACCAGGATCAGCCTCATGCGTATATTCTGAATGCATATTGTTTTACTACATCCTTGATGCCCCGGTAAAGTCTGTAGACCAGCAGCCTCGGTATAAAGCACGAACTCATTAGAAACGCAGAACCTCAGGCCTCCTCTCAGAAATGCTGGACCAGAATCTTCATTTAAATGAGATTCATATCATATGCATCTTCAAGTTTGAGAAGCACTAGTCTTCTTGACCTTCTAGACTGTGTATGATTATCTGTCTTGGCCACTAACACTCCACTTTCTCAAATGGACCCTCATGTGAGAGTTAGCATGTGCTTGGTATCCTTTGGACTACATTCCTGCAGAGAAAGGCATATTCTTTTCCAGTCATAGGCCAAGCCTTCCCTGGTTTTATTTCTCTACTTTACTAATAGAACTCTTTTGCTAGCTACATACACCCAAACTCTATTTCTTCCTTTCTTTCTGGACATTCAGCTAGAAGACATTTCCCAGCCTCCTTGATTCTAGAGGGGGACATGTGATCAGTTCCCAACAGTGAAATGTGAACCCAAGTGGGGGTCTCACCTCAGGGCTGAGGCATCCATGGGTAGATGAGACTTCTCTCTTTTCTTTCTTTCTTTTTTTTAATGGTTATTTATTTATGTTTGAGAGAGAGAGAGAGAGAGACAGTGAGTGGAGGAGGGGCAGAGAGAGAGATGGAGACACAGAATCTGAAGCAGGCTTCAGGCTCTCAGCTGTCAGCACAGAGCCTGACATGGGGCTCAAACCCACGAGCCATAAGATCATGACCTGAGCCAAAATCGGACACTTAACTGACTGAGCCACCCAGGTGCCCTCTCTCTTTTCTTTTATTAGCTGACTAAATGGAGAGGATCTAGTGGCAGACTGCCAAGTCCTAGAGCAATGGGTCCTAACCAAGGGTGGAGGAGGTAGGAGGTAGAAGGCTAGAAGGAGGTTTCGGCTCTCAGGTAACATTAGGCCATATCTGGGCACATTTCAGGTTGTCCTAATGAGGAGATGCTACTGGCATTCAGTGAGTCAAAGCCGAGGATTCTGCTAAGCATCCTGTAGTGCATATAGCTGTCCCATATAACAAAGAAATATTCAGACCAAAATATCATTAGTGCCAAGTTTGAAAGGCCCTATCCTAGAGGATGAAAGGAACCACTAGATGGAAGGAGCCTGGATCTTCCCATGGACCAGCCCCAAACCCAACCACTGATTCCCATGGAGCTGTGAAAGGAGCAAGAAATAAATCTTTGTGGGTAAAGACACTGAGATTTGAGGATTGTGTGTTTCAACAGGTAACCTGTGTGATAAAACAGAGTTCTGCCCAGAACTGAGGTCTCTGGGTGATTTGGTGTCTGCCGTATAGACCCACCCAGGCAAGTTTCATTGGAATGGTCCATTTTATTCAGACTCTGAAAAAAAGCTTAGCATTGTTCTAAAAAGAGCGTGTTTCAATTAGAAGCAGTAAACGTTTACTTGGGCCTCATGCATTTTGTTCGCTACACATCAGAGCCGACTTCAGGGCAGAAAGCAGGTCCCTGTGGTTATTAAGGAATCACAACAACTATAATGGATCTCTCTGTAGTCTGTGTCCCCATCCTTAGAAAAGCATGAGGCAAATTGGTCTCAATTACCTGTGCGGAGAGGCTTTCTTTGGGATTACAATCATGGTGCCACCTCTATTTCAATACTTTTCTTAAGTCAGAAAAGCCATAATCTTTTCAAAGTCTGATTCCGTGGATTCAGACACAAAGTGTTCATTTTGATTTTATGAACGTTATAGACAACTAAAAGAGAAGACGCATTATTAGCCTGAAAGAGGACATCTTGCTGCAGTATGATGGTACTTGATGATTCTGGACGACCAAATTGATCCAAAGAAGTCAGCACCAAGTGACTTGTCCTGGATGGAGAACAGAGGTAAAAACCCATGAGGCTCAACAGCCCACATTGCCTTCTGCCTCCTGGTTGCCTTGGGAATCAATGTTCCCGGTACCCGTCTGTGAGTCACCTTTTCATTTACAAAGCATCATGCTCCTCCACTAGGCAATTAGAGAATGAGGCTCGGCAGTGTCATATTGATCTTTCCTGTTCAGATGTATAATTAGCTGTTAACATTTCATTAAAATCAAGGTTTCCCCCGGTTCTCCATGACCCTTGACTCATGAAGTTCCCAGACCTCTGAATGCTGTGAGTTAATTAATTTTGCTGTCTGATGTGAGCATGCAAAACATGGAGCCTGGAGTCTTGATAGGAAGATAACGTTTGGAGAGCACATTATTTTTCATATTAAGTAAGCTTTATCAAGAACACCAACAGAGAAACAACTCAACAAAACAGTTCTTTCTAGTCCCAACAGGGAGGCTCTGGGCTTGCAAATAAATGCTAAAAGAAGTGCTGTATTTAGTTATATATGAATAATAGATGACTATAACTCCTGAGGGTCATTTTTTTTGAGGGATAGAGAGTGTACATGTGTGCACGGGGGATGGGCAGAGGGAGAGGGAGAGAGAATCTTAAGCAGGATCCACCTCCAGCTGGAGCTGACCTCACCACCATGAGATCATGACCTGAGAAGAAATTAAGAGTCAGACCCTTAACTGACTGAGCCACCCAGGTGCCCCAGGATCATTTTTATTCAAGGAGAAAGACCGATTACTCAAAGGAGAGAAATACCTTGCTGCATTACTTTGTGTAGTACAGTCAGGTGCCCACACTCAGGTACTAACACGAGCCTCACTCAGTCTCCCTGCAAGCCAGGCCCTGCCCTCAGCTCCTGAAAAGGGCAGAGCAAGTGCCAGTGAATAACTTACTGGGGACAGATTCCAGTGATGGATTATTGAGAGCAAACTGTAACGTGTCATTTGAGTTCAAAGATGAAACTACGAAGCAAGAGGGAGGAGTCCTTCTAGTCCTTTCCACACCCTGCTCAGGTGAAGGCTTCCTGCCTGGTCTTCAGCCACAGCTGTGTTTTCAACATCTTTCAACATTTGCAGCTCTGCTTCTGCTTCAGAAGGCCTCAAGTCTCTGATGCAAAAGAGCCTTGCTTTTTTGTGTGTTTTTTTAAGTGCAAGAAAAACGGTTCTGTCTGATGTGATTCAACTAGCTTTGCAAGTATCCTACCCATTCTGAGTGGTCATCTTTTTTAATATTTAAACTTTTTCATTGTAAACTAACTTAAACGCAAGATATTTCTCCCAATGAATGCAGGTGCATACTCATCCGGAGTGATCATAGGTCCAACCCACTGGAACTGTGCAGTGGCAAAAAGGGATTTAAGGCAGGTCAGTGGGTACATGCCACAGCGTCATGGTTGGTGACTGTGGTCTTCTCAGAGAATTTAGTATGGGTCTCTGAAGGCTCTGCTGCAACTGAGAAAAGATTATCATATTTGGGGCTGTGTAAGTCTTATAGCCTTGTAGAAAATGGGCCAGCTGCAGATAGGGTCTGAGAATGTATCTGAGTGAAGGGTACACTCACTTGATTAGCAAGTCAGTAGACTTTATAGGGTGGGAGAGAAACATCTTGGGGTGCTTTGGTGGCTCAGTCGGTTGAGCATCCAACTCAGCTCAGGTCAAGATCTCAGAGTTCGTGAGTTCAATCCCTGTGTCGGGCTTTGTGCTGACAGCTCAGAGCCTGGAGCCTGTTTCAGATTCTGTGTTTCCCTCTCTCTCTGCCCCTGCTCTGTTCACTCTCTCTCTCTCTCTCTGAAAAAGGATAATAAGTAAACATTAAAGAAATTTAAAAAGAAAAGAAACATATTGGTACTTAGGTAGCTGTCAGCGACTAAAACTTTAGTTTGGCTTTATTTCTCGCCTCCACTCTCTTTTCTCCCATTCCTGCCTCACTGCTGGAATGCCTTCTCTGGAAATTTCCCTGACCTCATCTCCCCGCTTATGCATCCACTACATACGGTCGCCACTCTGTGGACTTCTGGTTTGAGGCAGAGGACTTAGAGTAGTCTGAAACTCTGCCTTGCGAATCAGACCCTTTTATTTTAAGTTCCGTTTCCACCACTTAGTGGCCATATGTTCTCGGACGAGTGCTTCAACTTTTCTGAGTTGTTCTCTCATTTGCAGAGTGTGGATAATAATAGGATCTACTTTATAGACTTTTCGGGTGAATTAAAATAAAGAAATGTGTGCAGAATGCTTAGCAACAGGCCTGGCACACGGCAAGTTTTCTACAGACAATAATCTTTGGGGGGGAGGGGATTGCTTGTGATTAGTAGGGTTATAATTATTACAACTGTGAGGCTGGGCAGCTCTGCCTTCAAAATGTATCCGGGGTCCAGCCATGCTCACTTGCCTCTCGGCTGCCAGCCTAGTTCAAGCCATAATCGCCCCTCTCCCAAATACATCAATATCCTTCTGAACTGCTTTGCTGCTGCTACTCTTTCTTACCCATTTCCCATACAGCAGCCAGAGCGATCTTTTAAAATTTGCTTTTATTAGATCATATGATTCCCCTGCTGAAAACCCCCACTGCAACTAATAGAAAGTCTATACTCCTAACCTCGGCCTCTGTCTGCCTCTTCGGGCACACATGTCTCCCACCCGTCTCTGCTTGGCTGTGACTCAGCCACTTGGCCCGCCTGTCACTCACTCCTGGATAGTCCCGCCTCTGGGCTTTCCCACTTGTTCTCCTGCTGGGAGAGCTGCATTCCAGGTGTTCACATGCTCGTGTCCTCCTCTTGAGTAATCAGCCCAAGTGCCATCCCCTTGAAGGGGACCGCCCGACCATCTCGTTACATTATAGATTCAAACATAGGAAGCTGTCTTTTGGCCACTCCTGACCTGCACAAATGGCACCTTTATATTATTCAGCCTAATAACTCTCCCCAACACTCCTCATCTACGTCATCACCACACTGTGGATGCGATTTTTACTTTTAAATACCAGATGTTATTTTATTTGCAACGATATGTGTACGCAGAGAGTAACACGGAATTCTATGGGGATGTACCTTCTTCATTTCTGTGTCCCCGGCACTCGAGAGGCCCTCTGCAGACATTTGTCAAGTGCATGAACAACAGCCAATGCCGGCTTGGTCTTCTGTCTTCCAGAGGACGGAGTTCTCTTATTTGGTGTCTTACCCTGACAATGTGTTATCTACACAGCATACGAGTATCAGTCTATGTCAGGAATGCAAATAGGTTCCCTCTCATTTAACAACTCTTATAAATGGGTACTGCCTATTGACAGACTGTGTTCAGAATGTTTCTGAGGTTGCATGCAGACTAAGCAGAAAGAGTGCCATGATTCGCTTACAGCAGGATCTCCCAAGGGTGAGGCACTTACCGTTTTTCTCCGAGGAACTTTGTTGTATGTTCTGGGTTTTGTCAGTGCTGGTAGGGACAGGGTCTCAGCCTCCTGGGTCCTGTTACAAGCCTGTGGTACTGCCCTGTGTCTTTGAAGCAGCCATATCATCTTACATGTACACCCTGAAGGCTACTTACTGGTATCCAGTGGCTTCTATGTACCTTACTTTGAAAACTTCCACTAGTACTTCTGCCCTTGTTGATTTTTTCTGTTTATCTGAAGACCATCAAATATTCTAAACCTCTGGATAATTTTTGTGTGACCTCCCAAATTCATTTAAAATTTAGACATTTTATCAATATGCTTTACATTATTAAGGTGGGGGAGGGGTCAGGTAGAGAGATTTTTAAAAGTTAGTAAGCCTCTTTAAAATTATTTTCAATGTTTATTTATTTTTTAAAAGAGAGAGAGAGAGAGTGCGTGTGTGTGTGTGTGTGTGTGTGTGTGTGTATGAACAGGGGAGGGGCAGAGAGAAAGAGGGAGACACATCCGAAGTAGGCTCCAGGCTCTGAGCTGTCAGTACAGAGACTGATGTGGGGCTCGAACCTATAAACCAAGAGATCATGACCTGGGCTGAAGTTGGACGCTTAACAAATGAGCCACCCAGGTGCATCAGAAATTAGTAAGCCTCTTTAGGCAGCCATGGTTACTTGATAGCTTTCAGAAACCACCCTTCGGTTTTCTAGAATAAAAGGTTTACAGTACAGAAGTGGAGAAAGTACATTGTTCCATACATCCTGTTAGCTAATTATTGACTTATGTCAACTGTGGAGAAATGATACAAATCACATGATTATATTGCAACATGGATTTAGTGGTTGGATCCATTTAAACCTTGAGTCCCATAGACACCCAGTGAAACTCACTGGCCACATAACAACACGCTCCAGACAGAGACCCTTTAAGATTTATTTTCCCCTCAATTTCAATGGCCAATTAAGTTGGGTCCAGGGAAGGAGCTACTCCCAAACATTCTGGAAACACTGCCTAGCAGGTGTGCTCTGATGCCATATTTTAAGTGAGTTGTTCCAGTGCATTTCTCTGGGCTCCTGTCCAAATTCTGTATGAATTCACATCCACTGGGACAAAGGAAGCAGATGGAAAACCTGCCTTTCCCCTGCATTCCCCTGCAGGAACTTCTGTCCAGGTCAGGTCGCCATGCTTCTTCCCGCAGCTACACCGCATGCCTTCCCGAGCCTGCACCTCCCCTGCTCAGCTCCACCTTGCAAGAAGTCTCCCTCTGTAGTCTACCTAGGATCTAACCTTGCCTAGAATTCAGCATGATCCACTTGAAATAACACAGTTTGTCTCTTTCCATTTGCTCTCTAATGCTCATTTGCCTAACTGAGAGCAAAAAGCCCTCCCCAGCAAAGTGATCTCCTTTTTCTTTGGGCTGTCTATAGACCCTCTATTTCATTTCCATCTATTTTACACTGTTATTGTGTAACATCTCTTCTATCTTATCATTTAATGCATCAAGTCTTTAGGTTTATGTTGAGTTTTGACTTTTCGTGTGCACATGCATTGCTCTTTGGCTTGGTTCTATTTTCCTAGAAGCAATGGCAAGGGTCATTCTTTATACCTCAAAACAGGTATCAGATTGCTACTCTTACAGATGATTCTTTGTTAAATAGTTGTAGAAAGTAAGAAGTAAAAGAAGATAGAAACAGAATGAGGAAGGAAGAGGAGGAGGGAGGGAAAAGATGAAGAAAGGGAGGCCATGGTTGTTCCTGAAACGCCAGAGTCTAGTACAGTGCTTGTTTTCGAATAGATGCAAACTACATGCTTGATTTATATACAGAAATACTAGTCTTGCAAAAGTGTTCTAAAGTTGCAAATGCACTTTTGCTACTTCCTCTTTCCACACATGCAAAGCGTCCGTTCAGGCTCCACTTCCAAAACAAAATTCCTAAGGATACCAGTTCAAACTAAGAAACAAAGCCCTTAATAAAAACAAAAACAAAAACTCTCATCAGTTCCTGGGCTGATCTGCAGTCACGAAACTTCCAGAGCTAATGAAGCTCTGTCTTAGCACGATGCACATTTCACAGCAATGTTAACCACATCATCACCAATTTAGAAGTTGCTTGTCAGAGCTCAGATCTGATTAACAGGGACTTTTAAAACAGGAGATCTTAGAGTTGAAAATCAAAAGTTGACAATATTTTCGTCAGGAATATACAAATATATTTATTAAGGAAGAAGACCCTGTAAAACTAGTCTAAGTAGAGGAACATTCTCAACTCAGTGAACCATGCTCCTTTTTCCCCCCAGTTAGGAGGTGGCAGAATTAGATGCCAGTGAAAATAGAAATGGAAGCCCCCTTCAACCTCAAAATCAATGCATCAGCAGCCAGATTCACATACTTTCCCGAACCCAAAGGGGTGTGTGTGTGTGTATGTGTGTGTGTGTGTGTGTGTGTGTGTGTACATGTATGTCCATGTGTATTCACTAGGCTTTGAAAATAAAAGCACCTACTTTCAGGTACATTCATCCTTTTGTAGCCTCAGGGGATGGGATTTCAGGGCCAACAAGATAAGTCGATTCAACGCTTACTGAGTGTTCACCGTGATGATCTGGAACATGATGCATACCAAAGAAGTTTGCACCCAGTGTTTCTCTTTGTATGGGCACCATCTATCAATATCTTTTTTTCCCTAGAGCCACATGGTCACACACCTGCTCAAAGCAATGTTTCCATTTTGCCTCGCCCATCTGGAGAAAACCTGTTTTACCCCCTCATTACGAAGGTACTATCTGCTGAATGCAGTCAGTTTGTCAAATATATAAAAATGCACAGGTAAAAGCTAACAACCTATAATCTTACCACCAAAACAAACCTGTTGTTTCTGTTGTTTACATTTTGATGTTTGCTCTTCAGTGGTTTTTTCATATGATGCTATGATTTTCATATAGTGTTGTTATTCTGTTTTAATATACGACATGACAGGATGTTTTCGCCAATGGTAAACTGGGATCCTATCCAAATGATGATGAACACAATGGGCACCTGACACAAAGGTGTCTACTTTCAGGAGCTGATGTGACTGGGGAGAAGCCAGTTACCACACTTGGGCCAACCAGGAAAATGGGGAAGTGGAGAGTCGTGGGTGTGCTTGATGGAAGCTCTGAAGAAGTCCTCTGTCCTCAGGTTACAAAATACTTTATTGCATGGTCATTTGATAACATTACAGTTTTTGTTTCACAGGCAAGCCTTCTGGAATTCATTTTGTATGTGATATTTGGGAGGGGTTCCATTTTTCTATTTCCCCATTTAGCGGGCCAGTCTCCAAGCACCATCTACTAAATGACTCATCCTTCCCCAGCTGACCAGTGAGGCTACATCTGTCCCCTAAAGATAATCCTCTATACATGTATGGTTCTTCCTCTATGCTCTCTCTTTGGCCAATTTGTCTGTTCTTATATCAATACTATATGTTATTATTATTATGGCTTGATAATATCATAAGAAATCTGCTAGACAAGTTTTTACTTTTTTCTTTTTCGAAGTTGAGTTAGCTGTCCTTAGGTATGTATTCTTTCATACATACAAAGCTTAATCTAAGTTGGTTATGTTAAAAAATACAACTGGAAATTTATTAAGGCTATGTTTAATTTGTAGATTAATTGGGGGAAGAATTTACATCTTTGTAATATTATATCTTCAAAGCCCAGAATGTCTCTCCACTTAGTAATAAGATCTTCTATGGCTTTGACTAAAGTTCGACAATCTTCTAAGAGTCTCATGCCTTTTTGTCCAGTGCTTGGTTGTACAAATTTTCAGACATACAATTAACTATTTGCAATTTTATATTGAGCACCTGTATAATGACCACTTACATCTTCCCATTACCGTTTTACTTTACTGGAGCACCTGGGTGGCTCAGTTGAGTGTCTGACTCTTGATTTCGGTTCAGGTCATGATCCTGGAGTCATGGGATTGAGTCCAGCATCCTGGAGCCTACTTCAGAATCTCAAGTAGGGAGATTCTCTCCCTCTCTCTCTCCCTCTCCCCCACTTTTGTGTACTCTCTGTCTCTCTCTAAAATAAAAAAAAAAATTACTTCTTCTCACATATCTACTCACCTCTTCATCCATTATCCCTCTTAAGTATACATTAATCTCATTTTAGGTGCATTTTAAGGTAAATCATAGATATCAGCAGAGTTCTCCATAAACATTTCAGTATCAATATCATCAAAAAAGTTCAGCTTACTTACAGTTCTTCTCTTGAGGACGTCATTTATACATGAATTTTCAAATGGGCAAAACCTACCACAGTGGAAAAAAACCACAATAGCATCACACAGGTGTACCTTTTGCCTAAAGCTTCTTTTGCATAGCATAATGTCTCTAAGATTCATCCATGGTGTTGAAAGTACTACTAAAACTCAGTTACTTTTTACTGTAGAGTTGTATTCTATTGCATGAATTTACCAGGTTGTTTTGTGTGTTTGATTTTCCATTCTCTTGTTAACGGATGCTTGGGTTATTTTCGGTTTGAGGCTTTCATGAATAAAGCCGCTATGAATATTCTTGTCTAAGTCTTTTAGTGAACACATGTTTTCATTTTTCAAGGCACAGAATGGCTGGGACATAATTGTATGTTTAGTTTTATTTTATTTTATTTTATTTTAAAACACCTGCCAGGACTTTTCCCAAAGCGGTTATATCATTTTATTTCCCCACCAAAATTAATGAGAGTTTCAGCTGTTCTACAACCTCAACACATTTAGTTTTGACATTAAAAAATATATAATTAGCCATTCTGTCAGTGTATAGTGGTATCTAACTATGGGTTGAATTCCCATTTTCCTGATGACCAATGACATAGAGCACTTTCTTTTTTAAAATGAAATATAATTAACATGCAGTGTTATATTAGTTTCAGGTGTACAATATAACGATTCAACAACTCTATACCTTAATCAGGGCTCATCACGTTAAATGTATCTTAATCGCCTTTAAATATTTCACCCATTCCCCTACCCACTTCCCGTCTGGCAACCATCAATCTGTTCTCCATATTTAAGAGTCTGTTTTTCTGTTTATCTCTTTCGTTTGCTCGTTTGTTTGTTTCTTAAATTCCACACATGAGTGAAATCGTATGGTATTTGTCTTTCTCTGTCTGACTTGTTTCCCTTAGCATAGTACACATTAGGTCCATCCATGTTGTTGCAAATGGCAAGGTTTCATTCCTTTTTATTGCTGAGTAATATTCCACTGTGTCTGCCCACCACATCTTTTTAATGTGTTCGTCTATCAATGGACACTGGGGTTGCTTCCATATTTTGGCTGTTGTAAGCAATGTTGCAATAAGCATAAGGGTGCATATATCTTTTCAAATGAGTGTTTTGGTTTTCTTTGGCTAAATACCCAGTAGTGGAATTACTGGATTATATCGTCATTCTATTTTTAATTTTTTGAGGAAACTCTGTACTGTTTTACACAGTCGCTGCACCAGTTTGCACGGGGATTCCTTTTGCTTTATATCCTCACCAACACTTCATTTCTCTTGTCTTTTTGAGTCTAGCCATTCTGACAGGGATAAGGTGATATCTCAGTTGTGGTTTTGATTCACATTTCCCTGATGACAAGTGATGTTGAGCATCTTTTCATCGTGTCTGTTGACCATCTGGATGTCTTCGGAAAAATGTCAATTTGGATCTGATAACTGAATTTAGTAAATTCACAGGATACAAAATTAATATACAGAAATCTGTTGCATTACTTTATACTAATAATGAAGTAGCAGAAAGAGATTAATGAACACAGTCACAATTGAAAATTTTATTTCACATACTTATTGATCATTTATGTTGCTTCTGTGGTTAAATGTCTATTTGAATGTTTTGTTTATTTTTCTTTTATTCTGGATAGGACATTTTCACTGAGTGTAGTATTCTGTAATATCCTAGAGTAAGGCTATTTCGCACATCATGGTAACATTGCATTTCGTCCAGCTTCCCTCATTTCCAAGTAAGCAATGATGAGTTGATCTTACTCTTGTTTTTTGTCGTTTTTCTCTAGATGGTTTAGATTTTTCTCTTGCTCTTTGCTTTTCAGCATTTAACTGAGGTAGGTCTTTGTGTTTAGACTGAGGGTCTTTAGAACTTCTTGCATTTGTAGCTTGACGTTTTCACATTTTGGATTTTTTTTTTGGCCCACATTTTTTGAAATAATCTCTCTGCCCCTCATTGAAAACTAAAATTGTGGCCTTTTCTGTTTCTTTCCGATGTTCTGTCAGTGCTGCTTGGCTTAGTTGGGGCTACAGCTATGTGTGTGTCACCTTCCCGTTCTATTGTTCTGCTGACCAGATGCGCCTTTGTCCCTTTCGATGTTTCTGATTTGTATTCTCTGCTGTCAGAGAGCAAGGTTTCTTTTGCCTTAAATTCACCTGTTTTGATTTTTCCCATCGTTTTTCTGTGCCATCTTTGTTTTAGGCATTCTCTTGTGGATACTTTATGGGGAACATTTGTTTTTGTTAAAAAAAAACCTGCAAACTTCTGTCTTGTGATATATGTGCTTAACCCATTCGTATTGATTGATTACTATAACATTAGAAATTATGGCTACCATTGTATCTCACGTACTCATTTCCCCCCATATTCTGTTCTTGTTTTCTCCTTTCTTCTTTTCCTTTAGATTGTGTTTCCTTGCAATGTTTTAAAACATTCTATTTTTAAGAGCCTAAGTGTCCATCAACGGACGAATGGATCAAGAAGATATGGTTTATCTACACCATGGAATACTACATGGCAATGCGAAAGAATGAGATCTGGCCATGTGTAGCAACATGGATGGACCTTGAGGGTGTTATGCTGAGCGAAATAAGTCAGGCAGAGAAGGACAAATATCATATGTTTGCACGTATAGGAGGATTAGGAGGAACTTGACGGAGGAACAAGGGGGAGAAGAAGGGCGGAAATGGTGGGGGAAAGGGAGAGAGGCAAACCATGAGAGACTCTTGAATGCTGACAAAAACTGAGGACTGATGGATGTGGGGGGGAGGGCAATGGGCATGGAGGAGGGCACTCGTGGGGATGAGCACTGGGTGTTATGTGGAAACTAATTGGACAATAAACTATTTGTAAAAAAAAAAAAAAAAAAGAATGTAGTTTCCATAACTACTAATAAAAACTATGGAGAAAAATAAAATAAAATAAAACATTCTATTTTTGTCCTTATGTGTCCTTAAACCTAAAATTGTGCGTATTTATTTAAGTCTATTGGTTTAAAAAAAAAAAACTCAACAATTATTTTACTTTCCCACTAACTAGAAAGTATTTGGGCAGATACTGGAAGTATCTGGCTTCCCCACCCCACCACCCCCCTCTCCCATCAAATCACTATTGCCTGAAATTCTATTTCTTTTTGGTATCAACTTGTCACTCTTGCTAGTGCCCTGTTGATTCTAGGGCCTGGACGGTGGCAGCTGACTTGGGGAAGGAGCAGGCAAGGATCATTTCAGGACACCTGGAGGCACAAATGAGAGTAGAGTCTAATTCCTCCTTTTCCACTGTGTCTCACTGTCATCTCTGGTCACCTGTCCCCTACCTACATCCATTGGCTCTAAACAACCTTCAGTTGTTCCAGAGTTTTTCTCACTTAAAAAAATTTTTTAACGTTTATTTATTTTTGAGGGGGGCAGAGTATGAGTGGGGGAGAGGCAGAAAGAGAAGAAGACACAGAATCTGAAGCATGCTCTGGGCTGTCAGCACAGAGCCCAACGTGGGGCTCAAACTCACGAATCCCGAGCTCATGACTTGAGCTGAATTTGGAGACTTAACCAATTGAGCCACCCCAGGCGCCCCAAGTTTCTCCTCACTTTTTAAAAGTTCCTGCTGTCCATACTTCCCCTCTAGCTTCTGTAATTTTCCTCTGGGTGATCCCGGGAAGAAAGCCAGCATCAGATGCTTAATGACTACAGAAATCTGATGGTCTGTACTTCTTTGTAGAACAGAGCACAACTCCTCTAGGAGAGGAAGGCCTGAATAGCTTGGCTCTGGTTTTATGGCTTTGAGGGTGTCAGAGAGAGTGCGGCGGGTCGAGAAGAATGCCTGTCCTAGAGGCCACTGTAGCCATGGCAATGGTGAAGTAGCTGCTCAACTAATTTAGGGGAAAAGGAGGACAACAAGGAGATAGGAAGGATATTGACAATTTTTTTTTTTTCTGAATGTGTGAGAAACATCCCAAGAATTTCCCTCCAACAATTGAGGAGAGCCTGATGGGGATGAATGTGGTAGGATATTTCCCCTGAGGTTCTGAAGCCTCGCAGTCATGGGAGATCAAGTTTGTGAGATTTGCATATTCTTATATCATTAATACTAGTATATGTATTAGATATCTTCTAATTCTTCCCCTCTGTACTTTTTCTTCCTCCACCCCTCACACCCCTGCAACCTCCTACTGAACTAGATTAAAGGCTCCAAGAACTGCAAGATCCTTCCTGGTCTTACTGACATATGTCCCCAAGTCTGACCACCCGGTGCTGGCCATATAATCATGTGTGCTCAATTAATATTTGTTGAAATTGTACTAAAATTGAAGTTTTTCCTTATTAACTTTATGCTCCTTTCACTCATGTATGAGAATGGCTGTTTTCCAAACCCTCTGCCAACACAGGTTATTATTGTTATTTGTCAAAATTATAAATCAAATAGATACAACAGCACATCTCCTTTTTATTTTCAATTTGCATTTTTCTGATTCATGTTGCACTGAAATTTTTATCACAGATTTTATTTTAATATGTGCCATTTGTGTTGTGGATTTCTTGTTCATGCCTTTTGTCCATTTTCTACTGGCGTTTTCATTGCTTTCTCACCGATTTTAAGAGCTCTTCCTATAAGGATAGCAAGAATTTGTTATACATTCATTTTGAAAAGGTTATTTTATTTCCTGCTCATCATTTACCTTTTAGTTTTGTGTTGTTGATAAAGTTAGTTTTTTACATCATCAAATATTTCCTATATGATTACGTTCCAAATATATTTTCCAAATATAGATTTTTTAGGAAAAAAATAAAATATTTATTTATTTTTGAGAAAGAGAAAGCAGAGGAGGACAGAGAGAGAGGGGGACGGAGATTCTGAAATGAGCTCTGCACTGACAGCGGAGAGCACAATGTGGGGACTCGAACTCAGGAACTGCAAGATCACAGACTGAGCTGAAGCCAGACGTTTAACTGACTGAGCCACCCAGGTACCCCAATTTTCCAAATATGTTTTCATTTGTTTAAAGTTTATTTATTTTGAGAGAGAGAGAGACAGAGAGAGAGAGAGACAGAGAGTGAAAGTAAGGGAGGGGCAGAGAGAAGGAGAGAGAGACAGAATTTCAAGCAGGTTTTTTCAATGTCAGGGGAGAGCCCGACATGGGACTTGAACTCATGAACCATAAAATCATGATCTGAACTGAAATCAAGAGTCAGATCCTTAATCAACTGAGCTACCCAGGTGCCCCACAAATATATTTTCTTGAATTAATCTTTTTTGTTTTTCTTTCTCCCTTTTCTTTCTTTCTTTCTTTCTTTCTTTCTTTCTTTCTTTCTTTCTTAACACTTAAAAAGTAAAATATCTTATTTATATAGGTAACCAATCATTCTGGCACCATTTTTCTTTGGCATAATTTTGTCCTCATTAACTTGGAATTCCAATTTTATTGTGTTCTAAATACAACAAATTGAAACTTAGAATCTCTAATGAAGCAATGGACTCACAGAAAGAGTAAGTATGTCCCAAGCGATGGAGGTAGCATTTGAACCTGGCCAGGCAAACTCAATGTCC
Organism: Hyaena hyaena; assembly: GCF_003009895.1. Taxonomy (NCBI): domain Eukaryota; kingdom Metazoa; phylum Chordata; class Mammalia; order Carnivora; family Hyaenidae; genus Hyaena; species Hyaena hyaena. Next base: position 542,615 of record NW_024081443.1, on the reverse strand, counting down.
TGTACTCTTTACTGAAATTAGAGAATACTGTTAGAATGAATTAATTTACAGCGTATCATGAGAAATTTCTGGAATAGGATAAATGAACTAATACAATGACTGAACAGTACATAGTGTTCTCTTCAACAAATAGAGCCCCCTGCTCTGCCAGTGGTTTAGGACAGATTGGATTGCATGTTCCTCCTTTGTGTGTGTCGCTTCTTCCATTTCTTGTGGCGTCAGCAATTGTGTGCCAATTGTTTTCTAAATGTCTTGTGTGAAAGACACATTCACAGCTAAAGACGCTGGGTGAAACAAAGAATTTGAGCAAAGAGTGTTAGAATTCAGAACAGTTTCAAAGAAAAAAGTAATGAGTTGGTGACAGTTGGTGTGACAAAGGTTGTAATTTGGAATAGAAACGCAGGCTTTCATAGCGCCGCTCTGGATTTGCTCTGAAGGGAAAGGGATTACAAATGGCTCAAGCGTCTCAGGCAGCTCTTGACACTCCAAAGTAGACAAAGGCTCAGGTTAACACAGAGCAGCCCAGAGCTGCTTCCTCCCGAAGATCACAGGACTTGGGCGACATGCTTTCTGGTGAGAAAGGCCAGGGAAAAATACACAGAGGTTAGCTCTGAAGATTTTGGTGGCGCTCCCTGGCATCTTGACAAGAACCAAATGAACAGTGTGCTTCCGTTTAGAGCAGCCTGAGACAGCCCCCTCGCAACCTATCTACGCCCGAAGCTCTCTGGGAAGCCACATGTACATAGTATCTAGCAACACTTGCTTTGCTCATAAAGAGGCAAGCTATGAGGTTATCCACCCCATGTATTTTTCAGCCCTTATCCAGTGTATGGCTTTCCATTAGCATGACTGATGGACTAGCTCGCAGATGGGAGACTCTGTGGTCAGAAGGCCAAAGGCAAAACGCCCTCTCCCATCAGCGCATTAGTTCAGGGCAAGGGTCTGCTCATCATTGATCTCCTGGTCCCGGAGGGAGTGATGTTCAGGTGAGTGGCTCTCTCCCAGGCAGAGCAGGTCACCAATAATCCCTCAGGGCTATATCAGGACCCCTGAGACCCAAGATCAGGAGGTCACCCCAGCCTGATGGTACTCAGGGCTTGGTCTGAGACTAGTGGACTAAAGAACAGAGCCGTGTGATGGGGAGGGACGGAGCCACAGACAAAGGACAGATCTTCACACTCACCCTGGGCTGTGCAGGGAGTTCTCCTGCCCTGTGACCTTATGAAGAAGGCTCTGTGGTAGAGAAATCATGGAAGCAAAGAATCATAGATCTGCAAGAGTATGGTCAGAACTCTGGTTCCCAGAGCTGGTCCCAACTCTGAGGTCTAATGAGGAAGGTGACTTCCCAACGTCACACAAATGTGAGGTGGGGAGCGATTTCCATTCAGCAAGACAGTCAAACTTCGCGGCCCTGTTGGGATGACTGAGAAAGCTCTCTGTGTGGAGCTCATTGAATTTTCCCTTTCAAGACAGCGCTCTGAAAGAGGAGCCCCCTGCTGGTGTAAGAGTGAAGAGTGCGATTGAATCCCGGTGCTCATTACTTTGCTACCCACTGACATCTCTGGGGCCCCATCTACTCCATCTGTTTCCCAAACACCGCAGCCATTGCTGGGCCCTTGGTTCAGCTCTTCTCTTCTCTGGAACCCGCCCTGACTCTCTGCTCTGGATGTGATGTGATGATAGGTAGGGAAGCTAGGGGAATGTGAAGTGGGCAGAGGGAACCCCAGGAGCATCCACCATGTATCCTACATTCAACACTTTGGCTCTCTCAGCCACGGGGCACCCCTACTGCCTGGCAGGGAGGAGCCTGTGTTTGTGGTCACTTCTAGCATCAATCAAGGGTCACAACTGATACCCGAGAGAGTCATCATTTTCTAGATGGAAAGAAGATCTTGCCACCTAGAAAACTATATAACCTCTGAGTCCTCAAACGATAATTAATAATGAACGCAGGCTTTGACTGTTGGCTACTTCAACCTGAGCAAAGATGAAACCTTGTTAAATCAAGTGCAGTACTTGGAGTACTTTCACTTCAGTGCAGCCACGGGAAACTACAGTTCATGGCTGGCCGAGGGTCCGCCACGTCAAGGGGAACATCTTGAGGCAGATTTCTTCTTTATCTTGTTCAGTGTGAAAGGCTCTCCAGACCTCCAGAAAGGTCTTGGGGTGGGGGGATGGTTCCCAAGCTGACTGGTCATGACTGGGATGCAGTCTCTTCCCTCCTTTACTCTCATATTCATGCAGTCAACAAATGCTTATTTTACATGGAGGTCAGCATTTCTCAAGCTTTATTTTGCAGCAGAATCATTTTCAAGGGCCATTCCCCTTCTGGGAAAATATATTCAAAGAAAACAAAATCACAGTCTCGAAGAGATATCTGCACCCTCAAGTTCATGACAGCATTATTCATGGTCGTCAAGACATAGACACATCATTAGTAACCATCGGCAGATAAATGAAGAAGTTGTGAGATATACATATGTGTGTGTATGTATATATATATATACATAATAAGAATCCGTGATATATATATGTTATATATCATGTTATATATAAGAATCCATGATATATATCCATATATATCCATATATCATGGATTCTTATTCATCCATAAAAAAGAAGAAAATTCTATCATTTATGACCACATGGATGAACCTGGAAGGCATTATGCTAAGAGAAATACATCAAATAGAGAAAGACAAACACTGGGTGATATCACTGCTATGTAGAATCTAAACAAAGCTAAAAATTCACAGATATGGAGAACAAATTTGTGGTCACCAAACACAGGAAGATGGAGGAAATGGGTAAAGGTGGGCCTGAAGGTGCAAACTTCCAGGTATAAGATGAATAAGCCCTGGGGATGTAATGTACAGCATGGTGATACAGTTAATGACAATTCTGTATATTTGAAAGTTGTAGGAGAATAGGTCTTAAAAATTCTGGTCACACATACACTATTTTGCTAGGTGAGGTGACAGATACATTAACTACCCTTATTGTGTTGATCAGTTTGTAATATATACATGTATCAAATCTCGAGTCTGTATACCTTCAACTTACACAATGCTATATGCTCATTATATCTCCACAAAGCTGGAAACGGACAAACAAAAGCACCGTCTGAAAGACCTGTTAATTCACAAGTTCTAGGCCATCCGCCAAGGTTTCTGATTCAGCAAGTCTTGGGGAGGGCCTGAGAATTTGTATTTCCATCAAATTCCCAGGTGAAGGTGATGCTTCCAGCCTGGTGCCCACATGTGGGGAATCACAGATCTGAATGCTGAGCCCGGAAGATTTAAATGCATATTTCTTTTAGTTTGGCTTCTCTCAGGAGCTGAAAAGTGGAGGCGAAGTTTCTGGGGCGGGAAGTTTCTTTAAGACATGATCTCAGGAAGCCCTGGAAAGGGAATCGGGGGTGAGGACATGAAGGGAAGGAAGAAGATGGACATTGCACCAGTGACCACCTGGGGCCCCTGTGGCAAAACCCCTGGGGGGGAGTGTCATGGTAGATAGTGTAGAACACGCTTCCATGCTGTCCTGGCTTGGGGGACCTGGGTGTTACTCTTGTCTGCCATTGCGTGGGGGTTTCCCCACCTGCACTTGAGGCCCAGGCAGGGCAGGCTCCGGGTCAGAGGACGGCCATGTATGGGTCAAGAACTGGGCCTCAGGTCTTGGTCAGGGGTGTCTGGAACAGGGGGGCCTCCCGCAGGGCACTAACGGGCATCGCCACACAAGCTTTCTAGTACCTTGTATTCCATTTGGGAAGATAAATTATACACACAGAAAATTCTGATAATTGCAGACAGAGCACACTAAACATTCAGATTACATGGCCACATTAGAGATGTTCCTGTGTGGTCTTGGGGCCCTGCGTCAGGTTTTGTTTTTTTGTGTCCAAACACTTCATTTCTCGTGGAAAGAAAGCCACCTGCTTTTGGCTCTGGGCTCTTCCATGAGAGACTGGCCACCATGGAAACGGGATACCTGTTGCCAAAATTAGGACAGAAACTGTGGAGTCTTCCCAGCATGCCTCCCCACCCCCATGCACATCCCCCCTCCGCTGTCATGGCCACCACCACAGATGTAGCCGCACACAGACACACGCATATGTGCACACACATGGCTGCGGGGCTGGTTGAACTACTTCTTTTTTTTTTTTTTTCTTCTTCAGGGCCGGTCTCTGTGGTTGATCAGATTCTTATTGCCCCTGTCCTCCCCACATCCAGGGTGCTGGCCTTGGCCTTGGCATGCCTCAGGCTTTTCCCTTTTCCCTTTTGCTCACCTTGAAGCAAACCTGGTCTGCGATTAGAGTTGAGGGGAGGGGAGGTAGGAGCTCAGACACCGGGGTTAGACTGAACTAAATGTTAGGCTTTTGCAGTTGTGTAACCTTCAGAAGTGTCATGTGGCCCCTTCAGCTTCAAATTTCTCCTCAGTAAAGTGGAGAGAATAATCGTTCCCTTTCGGTGAAAATTGTTGCAAGGATTAAATTAATGCCTTGGACTCTCTACGTGTTCATTAAATAGTAGCTCCAAAATTAGTGAGCCCAGTTTTGCAGAGCTGCTGTAAGGATGAACTAAGATCAGAATTATGACATGGCCAGCGATTCCCGGCGCACAGTAGGCACCTCGGATGTAGGCGTTAATAGTCATTACTCTCTAGGAGGAGTTGTGCTAAATTCAATGCTGGAAGATTCTGATCCTACAAGGAGCCTGCCCTCCCAGAGCTTACCTGGGTCCTCCAAGCCAGGACTTACTTCTGCCCGAGGCCCAGAGCATGTGGGCAGTGTTAGGTGGCCTCATGATAGGTGGGCAGGGACCCCAGCGCCCTCTCTGCTGCCGCCATCCCTCCTGCAGGTAGTAACTCCATGTTCATCACAAATAGGCTTTTACTTTGTGAACACAAATAGTGGGCCTTCCTGAATTAAATAAACATTTCACTGTCTTTGCCGACCATGAAATTACTCACATTTTAATCTACTTGTTATTAAGAAACGAGGCTTCTCATTTAATAGGTTCCACAGAAGTAAGTAATTTGTAAATGTTTTCAGACTCCGAAGGCAGATGAAAGAGTGAAATGTTGTGTTAGGAAAAATCTGGAGTCGGGGGGTGAGGACTTTCTTGCCCTCCCCAGCAGATCGGGGCTGTAACTGGACTGCCTCTTTCCTCCTAAACTTGCTGTTCTGGCCTGTTGTGGCCCCGTGTGAGGCCACAGGTTTAAACCCTGTTTCTAAAGCAGCTTGGCCTCGTTTCTCTCTGTGGTCAGGACATCAGATGCAGAAACCTGTCATGAAAACCTGCAAAAGAATTGTCATAATTTGCATGGCTTATTTCTTTTTAGCCTGTCTGAACGCAGACTTCAGTTTCTAATATCCCACTGAAATTTTGTTTGGCCACTGTGGGACATAAATAAGGAAGAGAGAAAGAAAGAAAGGAAGAAAGAAAGAAAGAAAGAAAGAAAGAAAGAAAGAAAGAAAGAGAGGAAGGAAGGAAGGAAGGAAGAAGGAAAGAAGGAAGGAAAGAAAGAAAAGAAAGAAAGAAAGAAAGAAAGAAAGAAAGAAAGAAAGAAAGAAAGAAAGAAAGAAAGAAAGAAAGAAAGAAAAAGTGAGATAACTTTGTGTAAAAATATCTTGAAAGTTCCCATATGGGCAACTCTGCAGAGATGGGCTTCTCCATTGTTTAAAAGAACCAGGATGTTGGAGCGCCTGGGCGGCTCAGTTGGTTAACATCTGACTTCGGCTCAGGTCATGATCTCATGGTTCATGGCTTGGGCCCTGCATCGGTCTCTGTGCTGACAGCTCAGAGCCTGGAGCCTGCTTCAGATTCTGTGTCTCCCTCTCTGGTACCCCCCCCCACCCCCCACCTCTCTCTCAAAAATAAAAATAAACAGCTGATCATCTACCCACACTCTGCTGTCCTCCAGTGGAGCCCAGGAAAGCTCATGGTGTAGCTCGGTCTGAGTCCGAAGGCCCGAGAAGCTGCCAAACCAATGGTGTAGGTCCCTGGCCCAGGGCTCGCCCCTGCTCCCGCAGGCTGGCAGGAAAGGGACAAATGCTCTCTTTCTCCACCTTTCCTTGGACAGTTTCCTTGTACAGGTTTCCTTTCGATTGGATGGGGCCGCCCACGCTGGGGAGCCCACAGAGTCAAAGGCTAATCTCATCCAGAAACACCCTCAGAGACACACCCTGAAATCATGTTTAACCAGATACCTGGGCATCCCTCGGCCCAGTCAGTTTAACACAAAACATTAACCATCACTAACAACCTGGCAAGTTTACCAGCCTAGGACAAAGAGAAGGGTTGCTTGGTTTCAATCAGTACAATAGAGGATACAATTTGTTTTTAAATCACAGGGAAAGATCTGACTTTCTTCATCAACCACTGGGCACCAGGCACTTACCCATATTCTCTCATTTAATTCTCCAGCCTGGCCCTCCCTGTAAGGGAAAGATTTTGATTTTCATTTCTCAGAGGAGGAAGTTTAGGCTCAGAGAGGTTAAATAATTTTTTTATGGCCACACAGCAGGGGCAGAGCTAAAATTTGACTCAGATTGTGTCTGACTTCAAAGCCAGAACCCAGTTCATTCTACTATGCTGTCTTTCCAAGATATAAGGTTTTTTGTAAGATAAATTAAAGATATTTGCTTAAAAAACGTAAGTGTGTGAAAAGCCACAGTTTCCCCTCATGTGCAGTACAAATCAATGTGTAAAACGTATAATTCACACTCTCTGGACGACACGTATGCCCTTTGTGGGGTATTTTCTTCCACAGAAGGACATGAGTCTAGGGACTGAATTTCCCAAAACACAGTAGAAGTTTAATTAGAAAATGAATCAGTTGGTCTTCCGCTGGGCTCACTCCTCTGTGTTTACGAGGACAGGAGAATGGGGTAGTTCATTGTCAAAATGCATTCAGTCACAGGGATCGAAGTGCAAAGGATTTCTTACTTAACTCTCAGCTACCTAGAACATAAAAGTCATCAAATTACCCCATGGCGCAAACATTTCTCTCAATCATCTTATGCTCTGTTCCCAGACATGCTGGGCTTTTTTTTTTTTTAAATCAAATTCCTCATTCTGAAGACACTGACGAATTTGAAAGGGAGGGCTGAGGCCGATTGTGAGCTGAGCGGATCTGGGCGCATAGACCAGTGGCTCTGCAGGTCATCATGGAGAGGAGGTTGGGAGGAAGCCAAATGCAGCACCAATTAGCCTTCCAGAATTATTCACCTGGCATTTGCACTAATTATCTTTACGATGGGGGAGCACACGTCCTCACATTTATTTGCGGCGAGCTGCCACAAAAGCTCCCCTTTGCCGCTGAGTTGGGGACAGAACTGGGCTGCCCGCCCATGCTGGTGATAGCTCATCCTCAGGGAGCCCACAGTCTGCCATTTTGTTCCTAAGAGACTGGCTTGGTGCTGTTTGCGATTGCTGGTTTCTTTTAGAATCCGAAACACTAAATTTGCTCATTTCTAATTTGTAAAGCAAAGGAAGAAGTTTGGTTCAGATCCCCTGAGGAATGAAGGCAGAAAGGAAGAAATGGGAAATCGGTGATTCTCACGCACGAAAAACAAACATAATCTTAAGAATTCAGGCTTAGGGCGTGTGCGTGGTTCAGAGAGCTACTGACCGGGCAGTGTCCTTAGAATAATTAAAATGTACGGCTCATTATGCTTCTCCTTGAAGAGGATTCACCCAGGGGCTCAGGCATCTTGGGAAGTTTCAACCTGGCTCTCAGGCCAACGGACTAATTTAATGGAGTCCCGGAACAGCAAGTTACTGACTCTCTAGCAGCAAATTCAGCAAAGCCACAAATATTCCTTGAGTGCCTGCTGTGTGCCAGACTAAGCGTGGGACCACAAAGGCAGACAGCATAGAGTCCCTAGCCCCAGGTGACCCGTACAAGAGTGCAGGCACGTCTGATGGGCTGAGCCCACCACGCCCAGAGAGGTGACCTTACTGAGGTCTTGTCCCCAAACAGTGACTTCAGGGCACCACACGGAGCTGGCTCACAGACTCCTCATGGGCTAGATACCGAGGATGTGACAGGCAAAAGGTGCAACAAGACAGTTGTACAGATTTGGGTAAAAACAAACACTGAATATGTGGGAAACTGGGACTTTCAGCACCACTGGCTGCAGTGTAAAATTATACAGGCCTTTTGTTTTTTTTTTGTTTTTTTTTTTTTTAATACCTCATGCTTTTTAATAAAGTATTATAACATATAAGGTCAATATGTTTTTCTCTACCATTTCAGTGTTATTTATATATATATATGTTTTTTTTACAAACATTTTATTGTCATATTAGTTTCCACATAACACCCAGTGCTCATCCCCACAAGTGCCCTCCTCCATGCCCATCCCTCCTCCCCCCCACATCCATCAGTCCTCAGTTTTTGTCAGCATTCAAGAGTCTCTCATGGTTTGCCTCTCTCCCTTTCCCCCACCATTTCCGCCCTTCTTCTCCCGGTTGGTCCTCTGTTAAGTTCCTCCTAATCCTCCTATACGTGCAAACATATGATATTTGTCCTTCTCTGCCTGACTTATTTCGCTCAGCATAACACCCTCAAGGTCCATCCATGTTGCTACACATGGCCAGATTTCATTCTTTCTCATTGCCATGTCGTATTCCATGGTATAGATAAACCACATCTTCTTGATCCATTCATCTGTGGATGGACACTTAGGCTCTTTCCATGTTTTAGCTATTGTAGAGAGTGCTGCTATGAACATTGGGGTACATGTGCTCCTATGCCTCAGCATTTCTGTATCCCTTGGGTAAATTCTTAGCAGTGCTATTGCTGGGTCATAGGGGAGTTCTATTGTTAGTTTCCTGAGGAAACTCCACACTGTTTTCCAGAGGGGCTGTACCAGTTTACATTCCCACCAACAGTGTAGGAGGGTGCCCGTTTCTCCACATCCTCGCCAGCATCTAGAGTTCTCTGATTTGCTCATTTTAGCCACTCTGACTGGCGTGAGGTGGTATCTCAGTGTGGTTTTGATTTGTATTTCCCTGATGAGGAGGGATGCTGAGCATCGTTTCATGTGTCTGTTGGCCATCTGGATGTCCTCTTTGGAGAAGTGTCTGTTCATATCTTCTGCCCATTTCTTCACTGGGTTGTTTGTTTTTCGGGTGTGTAGTTTGGTGAGTTCCTTATAGATTCTGGATATTAACCCTTTATCTGATATGTCATTTGCAACTATCTTTTCCCATTCCGTTGGTTGCCTATTAATTTTCTGGGTTGTTTCCTTGGCTGTGCAGAAGCTTTTAATCTTGATGAGGTCCCAACAATTTATTTTTGCTCTTGATTCCCTTGCTTTTGGGGATGTGTCAAGTAAGAAGTTGCTGCGGTGGAGGTCAAGGAGGTTGTTTCCTGCTTTCTCCTCTAGGGTGTTGATAGTTTCCTGTCTCACGTTCAGGTCCTTTATCCATTTTGAGTTTAGTTTTGTGCATGGTGTGAGAAAATGATCTAGTTTCATTCTTCTGCATGTTGCTGTCCAGTTCTCCCAACACCATCTGTTAAAAAGGCTGTCTTTTTTCCATTGGATATTCTTTCCTGCTTTGTCAAAGATTAGTTGGCTGTATACTTTTGGGTCCACTTCTGAGTTCTCAATTCTGTTCCATTGGTCTATGTGTCTGTTTTTGTGTATACAGGCCTTTTGAAATGTATGGTAATTTGGTAGTATTCAATGGAATTAAGTTTGTCCAGGCTTATGGCCAGGTGATATGACTCTTGCCCACAGATCCCAGAGAAATTTTTGCCGATTTTACAAAGGATTCTGTGCAAATCCATTTTGGCATTGTGTGCGAAAGGTGACTGGTTGATTACCTTGTGTCTACCATTAGGGCCATGGACAGATTAAAGGTGATGGACATTGACTATGGAATACTATGAAGCCTGGAGAAGGAACAAACTGAATGCGCCTATGGCCATATGCAGAGAATGATACAGAGAGAAAACATTTATAAAAGAGACCAAACAAAAATTATAGAACAGGGGTGCCTGGGTGCCTCAGTCAGTTAAGCACCCAACGTTTGATTTCACCTCAGGTCATGTTCTCATGGTTTGTAGGTTTGAGCACCTCGTTGGGCTCTGCCCTGACAGTGTGTAGCATACTTCGGGTTCTCTCTCTACCTCTCTCTCTCTGTCCCTTCCTTTCTCTCTCTCTCTCAAATTAAATAAATTTAAAAAAGAATTATAGCACAATACCAATTAGGTAAATTAAAAACACACACTTACAAAAACATTTGACAGGGACACATGCACATTTAAGGATAAATTTATTTGGGGGTCAGGATGAAGGGAAAAACATAAAATAAGCACCTGTGTGAACCAATGTTGATAATACAGAGGAATGTTGTAACGTCTGAGGAGGGAGATTAACTCAACCTTCTGTGCAGAAGGTTGCAGAAATTCAACAATGTGGCCCCATCTTCACCATGATTCAATTAATATGCAAACTACTTCTATAGAGGGGTCCTCCCAGGGCAATTGCTGATATTCTGTCCAAGAAACTCTCCTTGGTGGTGACTCTGCTTGTATAATGAATTCAAAGTAGGCTGGATTATACTGTGTTTAAGAAAGCACACACACACTCAGATCTCAGTGGTTCAAAACAACCTAAGTCGTGTGCCCATCATAGCCTGGCTGGGGGCTGTGCTCCATGTGCGATACTCCAGGACCCAGGCTCCAAAACCATCACATTGGAGGTACTAGTCTCTGTGGCAGAAGGAAGGAGAGACCTCAGGTGAACTGCACACTGGTTCTCAAAACCTCTAACCGAAGGTGACACTTCTCACTTCCACTTACATTCCATTGGCTGTAGCATGTCCTGTGTCCTGCGGGCAAGCCCAACCAGACAATGCCTGCAGTGATGGCAGCCAGGAGTATTTGCTGGAAGCACTAATGTCTACCACCCTCGTCTTCAGATAATACTCTCCTTCGATTTCTCCCAGCTCTCTGTTGAGCTCTGTGACCTTGATCTAGTTACTTAGCCTCTTCATGCTTCAAGTTTCTTTTCTGTAGAATGGGGCTTTTGCGACCCCATCCCATGAACTTTCCGTGAGCACAAGTAAGGAGGTGCAGAGAATGTGTGAAACAATGGGGCCGGCACCCAGAAAGCCCTTAGCACATTGTGGTCGCCGTTGCTGTTGTGATGACCTCTAGTCTCACTTCCTCTTCAGAACCATCCTCCGCGCTAGCCCTGCCTTAATCTTCCTGAAACATGGCTCTGCTCCTGTCACCGCTGAGGCCAATAGCATGCCTTTGCTCCCCACTGGTGTCATCTTTGCCTGGACTCCTGACTGCAGGTAACATTCACGTTCTGGACACCACAGTCCATCCAACAGTTAGACCTTGCTTGCAAACTCATTGGCCTGCATCTGAGATCTACCAAACGTGGCTTCAATCTAACTCTGCACCCTCAGTGCCCACAGCTTTTTTCCATCTGGACTAAACTGTAAGCAACATGAATTACTCAGTCCTCATTCATTCAGTGTGTTTTTCACAGAATTTCAAGGAACAAGAGCATCTTTGTCCATTCATCCATTCATTCGTTTATTCATTTATCCATTTCGTGAGTGCTTAGTCTGCAGGAGACACTGTTCCAGATGTTGAAGATACGGAAGTGGAGAAGACAGAGAACATAGGGTCCCCATGGAGCTTACAGGAAATGTGTAATGAGCTAACTAAGATTGTTTTAATTAGTGATGTGTGCCGTCGAGATCACTTCTATGGGAAGAGGACAGAGAAGGCCTGAGCGAGCCGGCTAGGTTGGTCAGGGAAGGCTGGATGATCAAGTGAAGAAGAGATGCCTCATGAACATCTGGGAGAAGAGCATTCCAGAGAGATGATGACAAATTTCCTGTCAAAGAGCAGAAGAGAAGGCTGCAGTAAGTCCAGCTTAGCGGACAAGGAGAAAGTGGTGAGGGAAGAAGCAGCAGAGAAGAAGGTAGGGAGAGGTCATTCATAAGAATGCAGGACAACGGAAAGTCTTTTGAAGGCTTAACACTTTTGCCCCTCTGTGCAAAGCCTCTGTCTTCAGTATCCATATAACCAGATTCAATCACTATCTGGGGCCAATTCAAATGTACTTCCTAATGAGGCCTTCCCCAATCTTTATCTTTTCTCTCCACCATCTATCGTTAAAAGCAATTTTTTCCAGGTTGCTTGGTGGCTTAGTCGGTTAAACGTCTGACTCTTGGTTTTAGCTCAGGTCGTGATCTCACAGTTTGTGGGTTTGAGCCCTGCATCAGGCTCTGTGCTGACAATGCAAAACCTGTTTGGGATTTCTCTCTCGTCTCCCTCTCTGCCCCTCCCTGGTGCTTTCTCTCTCTCTCAAAAAAAAAAAAAAAACCCCAACACATTAAAAAAAGAATTTTTCCCCCATCTTTAAATTCACAGGGTAATTTACCTACCCCAAGAATTTATATCCTTTCACCTGGAGAAACACCTTCCCAGAGGCTCAGTGATTTCACTTCCACAAAACAAACTGTGTGCTCTTAAAAGATATCCAGGCGTTAGGCATTTCATTAGTAATAATAGTAAAGGCAGTAATGATATCTACTTATAACTTTATTACAAAGTCCTATAAGACCAGCTTCAGAAAACTAGACAAAAATATTCTTAGAAATGGAACAATTTATTCAACATCTTTGGTACAAAGAGGTGGAACAAGAAAATTACTTGGGCCAGATAATTTTTTTAAAAAGTGTTTTAACCAGACCCCCTTTTGTATTCTCTATAAGCCTTTATCCTTTTCTATATTTCTGAGTATTCAGCTGAGTAATAAAGCTTAGCTAAGAAAATAACAGTTGCACAGTTTTCACTTGCTGTTTCTTATGAATTTCCATTATGACTGTGTTAGTTAAGGGTTCTTTTCCAAACACAAAGGATACAAAACAAAACAAGGAGAATCCAGTAAATTAAATCATCCCAGGCATTGCTAGGTCTGACTCTAAAAGATCGCTTCTTCTTCTTTTTTTTAATGTAGTTCACTAGCTTTCTAATCTTAATTCATGACCATAGAAAACTTTAGAATTAGATGTCCATTTTTTCTGGTTGCATCTTGCCCAGGGCTTGGCTCCCTTACTCAAGTACCTAGTTGTTGTTATTTATTAATATTCACTGAACATCAGTCATGCACTTTGATGCCATTGGGTCACTGGAAATCACCATGGTCACTCTTCAGTGAATTTAACCTCTGAATAGAACAGGATGTAAACCAAAGGAGGACGCCATCGTGGTACAGGCTTAGGGTGACACAGTGTGTCAAGCTGGCTCTGGTATCCATGGGTCTTATGGTATTTCCAGGTAAGCAATTTGGTTTTGCCTGGTTTCAGAGGGAGGTTTGAAGTAGTGGGCGGAAGGGAGGGGGGAGTCGGTGGCCTGTGAATCACTGGAGATGCATTCTCTTAGGCTGCAGAAGTTCTCCAACCTTTCTGGGAATCTATGAATCTGTGAAGTTGGCTGGGTTGTGTCTTGTCGGTGGGTGTGCTCGGGGTGAATGCGTGCGTGAGAGGATGTGAAGGGGAAGGATGAGGAATAAGGGCGAACCTTTTGCAGCACACAGAAGGAGGGTGTGGGAAAAAGAAGAGGGACCCCCAAAGTGAAGTTTACAGTTTAAAGAGACACAAGAGGATAGCAAAAAGTCTGAGAAGGGGAAAGTCCTGTTTTTTTAGAAAGTTTGTGTTTAGTGCATTACCATTCTCGGAGAATTCACAGGTTTTAAGTGTACAAGTTCGAGGAATTTTGACAAAGGCGTAGATGCATGGAAATCACGTTGCTATCAAGATGTAGAACATGCCCCCCACCGTGGAAGGCCCCCCCATGTCCCTGACCTGTCCGTCCCTACTATCGCCCCCTTCCCCACCTCAGAGGACACCGGTGTTCTGGCTTCAATCTCCAAAACTCACTTTTACTTGTTCCTGAACTTCACATAAATGCAGTCACATTTGATGTCTTTCATGTCTGCCTTCTTTCCCAGTGGGTTTTTGGGCGCCATATATGTCGTTATTTAGATTGTTTCACTTAAAAAAAAATTTTTTTTAATTTTTTTGAGAGAGAGACAGACAGACAGAGTGCAAGTGGAGGGGCAGAGAGAGAGGAAGATGCAGAATCTGAAGCAGGTTCCAGGCTCTGAGCTGTCAGCGCAGAGCCCGACATGGGGCTTGAACACAGAAACTGTGAGATCATGACCTGAGCTGAAGTCAGACGTTTAACTGACTGAGCCCCCCAGGCGCCCCTAGGTTGTTCCATTTTTATTTGAGTAGCATTCCATTGTACTGGAAAGCTGCTGTGAGCATTTATCCAAGTCTATCTCTCTCTTTCTCTCTTTCGTATATGATTTTATTTCTCTTGGGCAACACCTGGAAGGAAAATTGCTACATATAATATAGTTATATTTTTGGTGTTATAAGAAGATGCCAAATAGTTTTCCAACCTGTCATACCATTGTGCCCCAGCTAGCAATTGTGGGAGTGCTGGCTCCTCTGTGTCTCACCAACTGTGATGTAATCAGTCTTTTCAGTTTTTATCTCCCTCTCGACGATGATGCAGAATACTTTTTCATGTGCCTATTGGCCATTTCTCTACCCAAAAGTGGTGGTTTTTATTTTTTTTGCCATTTTCATTGATACTTTTCCTTTTTACTATTAAATTGCTATGAGTTCTTTATGTATTCTGTATATGAGTCCTTTGTCATGTGTTTTAAAAAATTGTTTTTTTAATGTTTATTTATTTTTGAGAGACAGAGAGAGACAAAGCATGAACGGGGGAGGGGCAGAGAGAGAGGGAGACACAAATCTGAAGCAGGCTGCAGGCTCTGAGCTGTCAGCACAGAGCCTAATGCAGGGCTCGAACTCATGGACCACGAGATCATGACCTGAGCCAACGTCAGACGCTTAACCGACTGAGCTACCCAGGGCCCCTTGTCATATGTTTCTAAGAGGAATCTTTTCTGATCGTTTATGGCTTGCCAATTCATTTTCTGCATGATTCTTTCTTGTTGAGTAGAAGTTCTGAATTTTGGTCAAGTCCAATTTTTCACTTTTGTTTCATCTATAATTTATATTTTTTCGGACTTAAGAAGTCTTGATTTCCTTCAAGGCCACAAAGATCTCGTCTATGTTTTCTTCTAGAGTCTTGTGGATTTAGCTTTTATGTCTAGGTCTCAATTAATTTGAGGTATGAAAGTTGGAATCATGAAGGAGGAGTTAAGGTTTCTTTTTTTTTCCCTAGATAGATTTTAGTTGTTCCTACACCCCTGTGGGAAGACTTTCTCTGTTGGATTTCTTTGGAGCCTGGTAAGTGTTTGGAGCATTTGATGAGGAAAAAGTCATTGATGACCTCAAAGGAAAGAAAAAAGGGAGGGGGGAAGTCTGGAGAGGACAGGAAAAGGGGAAAGAGGGGCCTAACAAGACAGGGGAGAATCTTAAAATAGATAGAAGCCAGATTATAGAGGCTGAGGTATGGGAAGCAGATACAATGGAGAGAATAAGTATAGATCACATGTCTAAGGAGCTCGGCTATGAAGAAAAAGGTAAAAACAGGGACAGTAATTTCAACAATCATATCCAGGTCAACAGATCAGAAGGCTATTTATTAGCAGGCAATGGGCTAGGGAAATAATAATGTTAAGTTGGAAATGAAGGGGATCTGAGTGGAAAATGGCTCAAATGACCTCCTTTTTCAGGAGACATTGCCACTACCACTCATAGAGAAATTTCTCTGGCATTACAGTGAACCCAGAGAGACTTCTGGGAAATATGCATTAATTGTGCAAATATCTATTCGATACACGAGACTTTATTGGTGGAAGTGCAGTATGCAGACATAAAGCAGTGAGGTAAACAGCTAATCTGTCAGACAGGGCGAGAGCAGACTATTCAGGAGCTGCAGTGTCTGTGCCTTTGCAATGAGTGTCCGCATATTCCGCTTGGGCTAAAAGACCAGGTGAATGTCAGGGCCCTCCCCCATTTCACATTATGGGCAGAAGAGAGGCCAAAAGACAGCTATCACCACCTGTCCTTCTACATGAAAGTGTTTCTTAAACATCAAAGTGAATGCAGTTTTTATACTTTGTGTGCTGTACACTCTAAGCTGCTCTCCCAATCCCACAAGGGACAGTTTAAGGAACTATTAAAATTTATTTCCCAAAGCAGTGACTAATAAGAAGGAAAGGAAAGAAGCACAACATTTAGCGATTATTAATTGTATGCCAACAAGACTGTTAGATACTGTTGTACAGGCTGTGCACTGTACAACTGCATTACACCAGGGGACATCATTCCCATCCGAGCTTGGTGTTGTGAAATGTGGTGGCCTTGATAGCAAGTGTTGCTCTGTGCATTTTTCAAAAGCAAGTTCACTGAGTCTTTGCAACCACCCTATGAGATGGATATTATGATGCCCATTCTAGAGATGAGAAAATTGAGGCTCAAAGAGGTAAAGCCACTTGCCCAAGGTCATTTAGCTGCTAAGTAGTAGAGACAAAATCTGTAGATCTGTTAGCTCTAAAACCTCCCATCTCAGTGGACTTAAAATATTGGATGGATAAGTTTCATCTTCGGCAGGCAGCATTCTGGAAAGGTATGGAATGAAAAGTCCATCAGAGTGAAAGGCGAAGGGAATGAAGGAGTAAGAACTGCCAAGGTGGCTAGAGGGAAATGGAGAGAAATCCTGGGTTGGCAGCAGCTGGAGAAGCAGATGGCCCAAGCACACCCACCCGTGTAGCAGAGAAAGGAGCCAACTACAAAACACCAAAGCTGGCTGGGCCATGAGAGGCTTGGGAAAACCCCAGATGGGTTGATCCACTGAATTAGGGGCGAGGGTGAAAGAGGGCGGTCCCACTGCTCAGAAACCGAAGGAGAAATCCTCGGTGCTTGTTGGAAACCTCCTGCATTCTCTCGAGAAGGCAGTCTGGCTCCGAGACAAAAATAAAGGCTTAACAGTTGAGGTCAAATTCTGGTCCTCGCATTTACCAGGTGGGAGACTTTAGGCAAGCTGCTGAATCTGTTTCTAATCTGTAAAATGGGATTATGGTACCAACTGGAAAAATTGTTGTGATAATTAAAGGAAATAATGTCACTTGTGTGCACAGTCAGCATTTAATAAATGTCAGCTAGTCGTGGCTTAGGGCATATATGATGAGACATGATCGCAGAGATAACCGTCCACTTATCCAACCTTTGAAGTTCGTGGCTCAGCGGTCGCTGTATTGGCCTGTGTCACCCCTCAGGTGCAGCACTGGGGAAGGTGTGGGAGCTCAGCGGTTGCCTTGCTCCACTGAAGGCTGTTTATGCTCCTTTTACATTTTTTCTTCATCTGTTCCCACTCCTTTTCTCTTTCCAGGACCCAGTGCTCATCAGAACAGCATCCTGCAGTGGCCTCAGTGACGAGCAGAGCCGTGTCATCTGAGCTCCTGGTCTGAGCGGTTCCAACCGCGAGCTCCTGGAAGGGAGGAGCTGGGGCTTGTTCCTTTTTGCCTCTTTGGAATTGGAGCCTAGAAACCCCTCCATAAATGCTGACTGGATGCATGGCCTGCGAGTGCGCCCATGTGTCTGGCCCCTGCGCCTCAGATCAGCCATGGACCTGGGGCTGGTGAATTTCCATGGATGTGGGTGAATCTTGAGACACTGCTGGCCAGAGTGCTACCTTGGGAGGTGGGAACCTTGGATTTCACTGTGGGCTTCAGAACCAGACTCTCACTGCTAGCTCTCCCTGGTGGGTGCTTTAAGCACGCTTCAAATCCATAAACTGGGTAAGCAAGATACCTGGTGGTAGCAGGCTGCTTGTTTTCAGGTGGGCGCCTGAAACACACATCCCCCATCGCAGACGAGTTTCTCTGTCAGGCACAGAAATACACCTTTCGTTTTCCGAGGCAGTAAAAGGACAAAGCTTTTGAAAAGCGATGGAAAAACAAATTAAACAGTGCTGCACTACAGAGTATCTTCTCTCTCCTATCTCCTCGTAAAACAAAATAAGACTGGCTCTGCCATTCGATCTGAATTAGTCCCTGGTCAGTGCCAAGGTGACTCGTTAAACACTTCAGGGAAGAGGTCAGACCCGCAAGGTCAGACAGTAAAACAGAGGATACCTTTCAATTAGAAAAGAGGTAGGAAATGAAGAATGGCTTTTGGATTTCCAGTAAATGTAATGCTAACATATTCAGCCATTTGTATATTGCCATGTTATCAATCCAATTAACCTTGCTCTATGCTCCCAACCACATTCAGTGATACCGATATGCTAGAGAGTGATATAAAATATCCCATTGCTGATTAGGATTCTAGCTAACAGAGAAAATACAGCTTTTGAGTTTGAGTCTTGAAAATAGGGGAAATTCAGCTCTCAAGCTATAAAGGCAGGGATAGCCCATGATTTGGTTGCAAACAAATATGATTTTCCATTTACCAGCAACATAAATTTGTCAAAATCATCAGCATGTAGGGCTCCGTCTTCCGATTAGCCGTGATAATGGGAAATGAATTTTAATATTCTGCAGTTGAAATGACCCATTAGTAATGAAATAAAATTGGTACGCTGAAATGTTTTTTTAAGGAAAGGTTATTTTTTGAATAAAGTCCACTGAATTTTATTATTTTTTCAATTGCTTTCTAAGTAGAGAAACAGATGTTTCTCTTACAGCAACGCTGCCTTCTTAAAATTACTTTTGCTGCTAAAGGTAAGAAGTGTAAAAGGCAAGTTGAGTCTATCATTAGTACCATGTTTGTTGTGTTTGACAATTACAGAAGACGATTTTCTAAGTGTTTCATTATCAAAATAAGACATAAAGGAGGGGGATTGGCAAAATATCCTGATAATTATTAGGTTTTTGTTCTTATTTCAACTTGATTTATCTATCTATATACCCATTTATTTATCTAATTATATACATAAGAAGGACATTTTTCACAATTCACCGAATTGGTAACTCTTCCATATGACTATGACTGAAATTATTATTCATATATCCACTCTCAAGGTTGTACATGTAAAACTCATTAAAATGTTGGCAAGATAGGACAGCATCCAGAAGAAATTCAATTTGGTATTTCTGTTTCAATTAAATGTGATTCCAGCAGGTTATCAGCAATCCTCAACCAAAACCAAACTGAAACCTTTCAAAAATATTTCCTAACATCCATGGAATTTAAGCCTTCGAAGGGAACAGGAAGTGGTTCCCATGTACATGTTTTCCAAAGTCACTGGAAAATAAAAAAATAAACCTATTATATTTGTGTTACTTATTACAGGCTCAGGCAGGAAATGACACAGTTCAACCTTTTCTCTGCAAAATATTATCCTGTAACTTTTAAACCTGACTATTACTACTTATGGAAAACAAGATGTTTTTCTGACATGTTTTATAATTGAAGTTCGTGTTAGAGTCAAAATGATTTGGGGCCCTGAGATAAATCACTGCAGCTCTGGCTTCACAATAAAAGGAATTTATTGAATTAGGTGGGTAACTTGTGCTAGTGAGTCTGGCTTTGAACAACAGAAATGCCAGAGTGGATCCACGGTGGGAGAATGTGCTAGAGGAAAGAACCACTTTCCTCCATGAACAACCAGTAATGAGGATCCAGAGGAAGCCCAAGGCAGGAGGAGAGAGGGCGTCACACCACGTTGGGCCCTGTGGTGTGGATTTTCTCTGGCTCACCCACTCGTAACATCAAAGGCTCTCAATGCCCGGGCCTTGTGTGGCATGGTGTCTCCTGGCTCCACTCCCTATCTCTATATATGCTCTATTTCCTGTTCAGCTGGGAGACCCTAGAAGCCAAGAACCTTACCTGGGAACTCCTGACACGTTACAGTGTTCTAAAATGAATATGCACTGAGAACTTTGCTAGGCATTGTAAGAAGTGAAAGAAGAGATTTCTGACCTGTAGGGGCTTACGACTGAGTCAGAGAAAGAATGGAAACATACGAGGATCAGCAACACAAGGTAGAGTGTAGAATGTGTGAGTGATAAAGACATGAATTACAAGCAGAAGTAAGAAGGAGAATGTGGGGAGAGGAGAAGGGGAAGACGGGAGGAGCGAGAAGACGTCAACCAATAGATGAGGATGAGGTAGAACATTTGTTACCTGCAGCTGTGGGACGTAGCTGCTTAAAACAGGAGACAGGGGCTTCCCTAGGGAGGAGATTAAGTCTTTTTTTCTTTTTTCTCCTTATGTCTATATTCAGCCCATAATTCAATACCTGACACAAAGCAGCCCTCCAAAAGCCTGTAAGCCACTGTAGAATGAACGCATGGTGCATATGGATGGATGGTTGACTACAGGTAGTGCATGGGGGGTGGAGTTTGAAGGCAGGAGATGGGGTAGCCACACCCGATGGCAGATTTCTAAGCAGAGAAAACCCAAGAGGAGATGGGAGGTGTGTTAAGGGAGCTGCACAGAGATGCTGGAGGGGAGGGTCAAGGTTGGGGGAAGCCGTGGGGAGGGGTAAGAAGCTGGCTAAGGACAGGTTGTGGGGGGTTGTGACCCCCTTTGTGGCTGGGCTGCTATTCCATCTCTTCTTTGGACTCACGGTGATCTGTTGTCCCCCCTCAGGGCTCCCCCTGAGCCCCAGGCTGGGCTGCACTCCCCACAGCCCTGGCCTCCTTTCTTCCCACGCTCATTCCAGGGGCCTGCCATGACTTATGGCTGGGTCCTCCCACCGCGGGGAAACTACTCCTCGGTGGAGAGGGGCTGAGATATCTTTCCCCTGGGGACTCTTGAACACCAACAAACAGCTGTTGAGTGAACTAATGAATACCAGCGATGGGGTTCCACTGACATGTTTATTTTTATTTAAAAAAATTTTTTTGGTCTAGTTTTGGGAGAGAGAGAGAGAGACAGAGCGGAGCAGGCAAGGAGGTAGAGAGGGGGAGACACAGAATCTGAAGCAGGCTCCAGGCTCTGAGCTGTCAGCACAGAGTCCAATGCTGGGCTCGAACCCACGAACCGTGAGATCATGACCCGAGTGGAAGTCGGACCTACTTTGCCCAGGCGTCCCTCCACTGCTGTGTTTAAAAGAGAGAGGGTGTGACTGGAGTTTGCTTCCGGAGGGTTTCCTGAAAAAAGAGACACGTGGTCTGCTAAGGATGGAACCGGAAGCCACAGGGCTGGGAATAACGCACAGAGCACAGACTAGACACATCAGGAGAATCAAGAGAACTCCGGACTGAGAGAGAATGACAACAGGCCCATGTAGATGGCCTGACTGCAGAGGTGAGCGAGAGGGAGAAGATCGAACAGGAGCCAGGAAGAGCCCGGGGAATCTGGGTAGGGAAAGGGAGGAGGGGGAATGGGTCAAAGCTGGAAAGGGCAGAAGGGATGTGAGTGGAATCTGATAGAATGCACCATATACTAGCAGATGCATAGGGAGGAACAGGCCTTTCAGGTGGAGGGGCCAGTCGGGGACCACATGTCCTGGAGGTCATGTGGCCAGAGCCTCTACTGGGTGAGAAACAGACTTCTCCAGGCTTTCCACAGGGAAGCAACCCAAATTGTCCTGAACCCGAAAGGAGAGCTATCTTCCCAGTCAAGAGAGAATGGAAGGCTTAGCATGGTCTCTGCATCTTAACAGGGAACAATATATAACTATAATTTCCCAAAGCTTGTTTCTCTTAAGAGAATATACACGGGCATTTCTAAAGCAATGTATCATTGGTTCACTCTGAGTTTCTGCTAGAAAATGGAGCAGAGAAAACCCAGTGGGTTTATTTTCAGTTTTTACAGGGATGAATGACCATCCCCTGTGGTTTAATGATTGTTTGAGTATCCCTTTTGGCAGCAACCTGCAAAATCAATCTATGGTTAGCACAGCTTAGCCTGTTCAAAAGTGATCGTTTTAACTTATGTTTCAGGAAGCAGGAGGCAATGGACTGGTACCGGGGAAGGGAAGTTTGCCTCAAAGCCCAGGGAGTAGCTGTTTCACCCACGCTCGGGTGTCCTCTGGTTCCGGACTCTGAGAAGGGCAAGCAACCTCAGTGCAACTCCATTTATCCATCTGTGAAATGGGACACTGCCTGGCCTATGTTCCCCTCACAAAGATGTGTGCATAAAAACTCAGGCAAGTCTATGTAAAATGATAACCATGGTTCTTTCTGGGGTATGTGATTGCAGGTAACATTTGCTTTTATTCCTCATATTCTTTACCATTTGCATTTTTATACGCTTGCATTTCTTGCAAAGTCAGAAAAAGAGTGTGACGCCAATATCAGTAGATAAATGAAGAAGGTTCTCCACCTGTGGAGGCCCATTTTCTCCATCAATCAATGGATCCTCTTAACCACACACTTTACTGTCGCCGGAAAAAACTCGGACACTGCTAGCATTGCAAGACCTCAAATGGCCTTTGCCCCTGACCATGGACTCTGAATAGTCCCATTTCTTATCCTGGGACCTGCCACCTGACTATCAGAGGCGTGCTGACGTCAGCTCGTGCATGATGGCCACGCAAACTTTAGTCTATTAATGTTTTCAAGCTCACTGAAATTTTGTCTGGCAGACATGTGCTTCCTCACCAGGAATAAGCAAATATTTTGAGAAACACATTTCTTTGCCTAAAATTGGCTGGAGAGCAAGTTATCAAGGGGATTTTTTTAAATGATCAAATATTTAAACATTAAGATTTGGCAAAATTTGTGTTGCTCCAAAAAGGAGTTAAGGAGCAGGGCAGTGGCAGGCACCTGTTAAGATACTTGGGACCCAGTTTTGGAAGGGCACATGGAGGGCTTGAGCCTTCTCCAGCTCCGCTTTCTGCGTCGTCTGGCTCCGTTGTGACTTGGGGTAGAGTTATGATGAGCCGCGTGGAATTAGTGCAGCTTTGCTTCCCAATTACTGCCGACCGGAGTGAATTCTGGTGTGTTGTTAACCAGGCTGTACCTTTTAGGGTGCTTGGGAAGATGATAAAAATTCACACTCATATACACCCTGGGCATATGAAGGATGTGTTGGAAGGAGCGACAGGAAACACTCAAAAATCCAAGCCCGGTTTGCTATATTTAAATAACTGAATCTAGCTATTAACCTTGATCCGTGGTATTTAAAACTCTGGGCATTTCTCTTATGCTTCGTTTCATTTGACTCACCAGGGAATAGCTGCATCTTTACAATGTTCCGGTTCTTCTTAGGCTCTAGGGAGTTTGAGGCTCACGGTTGCATGACATCTTTCTTAGGAAATCTCGAGAACCTTCATAAAGCGTCAGAGCTGGCGATGTTCATGGGAACCCCTGAGAAGGTTCCATTTCATGCTAGATGTCATGGGAATTTTTACAGAAAATAGCGTTTGTAAACAGTAGATGGACATTCTCTCAGCCACCATGTCTAGTCCCCCCCAGTTCCAAACAGACAAGAGTGTCAAAGCATGGGTTCTTCTAGCGTAGGGCCAGCAGCAATCGCTGTCTTAATCCAGGCTAAGACGGCTACTTGGTGCAGAAGTGATTTGCAGTCTGAGGAGGATGAAAGAGATGTCATTGGGTCCACAAGGAGATGGAGGCTCAAAATTGTGAAGGGGTTCACCACATGCCTCACAGTTATTAGTAGGGCAGGGATGGAGCTGGCCAGCTCGCTCTTAATCAGTACTCACTCCCCTTCTCCCAGCTACCTGCTTACCAGGGCCTCAGCCTGCCACCTCTCTCAGGGTGCCCTGGCATTTGACAAGGCCCTTCCGACAAGCAGTGATTTAGCTCTAAAGACCGATGCTCATCGTGGGAATTTCGCGTCAAGGTGAAATTACGCAGGGAGATATTCGGGCCCTCAGACCTGGTGCTCTTCCAAGTCACTGCCCTGCAGTGATTACTCTATTTGTGTTGCTTTTCCTTGAGAAATCATTTCTTGCTTTTCAGCTGTTAGCCTTGAATGAGACACCCTAGATATGGGCTTTCAGAGTCCTAGAATGTATACTCTGTTTTCTTTGATTACTTGATAAGAAGGTCCAATACTGGTTATATTGCCTTTATCTTGTTCCAGGTATGGATTTTATTTTCCATCACCAAAACCATGTGTTCAAGGCAGTGATGTGTTGGAGCTGGCTCCTGCCTGCTTATAACAGCTAAGTCTGCTTCCTGGCCCAACTCCTGTTCAGTGACGTCACACTGGTATCTTGACATTGGATATGGAGAGAATATTCGATGATGTCATCGAAGGTGACAAACACTAAACTTAGGGATTATTTTTTTTCTCCAGAGAGCCTGTTTACCAGCACACAAATGGCACCATGTGTGTATTTTTCTAAGGCACTTTATTCATTTGGTAAACCCTTACCCACTCGAGCTTGATACCCAACACGTGCATAGTAGATGTCTTTGTAAAGGAGCCAATGAATAAATGGATGGATGGGTCTCTTCCAGCTATATACACTGCTCCATGCTAGTTGTTGAGACTCAGCAGGTCATAGAAATTACTAATTTCTCCATCTCTTTTTGGTTTCATCTCTTATTCATCTTGGTCTCTCAAATGCCAGTGGGGTGTGGGATGTGGGAATTTTTTTTTACAGATTTTTCTAGTGCCTCTTCTTCAGACAAGAGAAGAATGAAACATTCCCTCCACTAACATGAGGAAGTATGATTTTGTTATCATAAAAAAGTAATTTTTACTTTTAAGGTGCAATATTAAGGAACATGTATTTTTTTTTAAATAAATTACAGGTTATTTTTATTTTTAAAAGCAGGAGCAAATCCCAAGTCCAAGAGCTAAACTGTCTGACACAGAGTCTCATTAATATTTTGCTTCTCTGATTACTAGCTCCAGAAATTAGAAAAAGTTTCTTTTGAAATTGATGTTCAAATTCAATATGATTGTGCTTCGCATCTTGTTCCAGTAAAGTCTCTTGTTGGTTTGCTTGTGAGGAGCCAAGAAAAGCAGCGATTTTTGCTTTGGAAAATCCCGTGAATATTTATATGGTGGCTCTAAGCTGCAGGGAATTTAAGAAGCTTAAGAGAATTCTGCAAAGTTTTTTAAAGCAGGGAGTCACTGTAAACTCATAAATAGGAATACATTCATGTCAAACTTGAAATTTGTGAGTGCTTACTATTATTCGGTTGACCTGGACCCACACAGCCTTTTGAATATTTTTGAAGTAATTTGTCATAGCAGTTTCTACTTATGCAAAGCAGTCTATTCAAGATGATCTACACTAATAAGTTTGGCACAGCTGCTAAACTTCTATTAATAGAGTTTTGGTGTTGGCTTTTCACAAGCACTTGTCAAAATCCAGCAAAAACTTATAGATCAGATATCATCTCTTGTGTAACTTCACCTCCAACTTCTCTCGTTCTTGGTTTAATCTTACAAAGAGAATATTGAGTAAAGGAAGTTAGAAACAAAGTTGTATGTACTGTATCATTCCATTTATATGAAGTTCAAAAGCAGGTAAACCGAAGCTCTGGTGTTAGAAGCCCACGTCGTGGCCTCCCTTTTGGGGGACAGTGACAGGAAGTGACGGGGGTGGCTTCCTTGGCTGCTGGAAATGTTCTGTTTCTTTTTTAAAATATTTTTTCATGTTTATTTATTTTTGAAAGAGGGAGACCAAGTGTGAGTGGGGGAGGGGTAGAGAGAGAGGGAGACAGGAGACACAGAATCTGAAGTAGGCCCCAGGCTCCAAGCTGTCAGCACAGAGCCTGAAGCAGGGCTCGAACTCAGGGACCATAAGATCATGACCTGAGCCGAAGTCAATGGCTCAACCGACTGAGCCACCCAGGTGCCCCCAAAATGTTTTGTCTGTCAATCTGTGATCTGATGACACAGGTGTGTTCGCTTCGTAAAAAATATATCAAACTGTGTGCTTGTGGCTTGGGCATTTTTCTGTATATAACTTATATGTCAATACCGAGTTTACTTTTTAAAAATGGATTGCTCCCTGATTCTGAGTTTGTAAACCCTTTCAAAGAGTGAATCTAAATAGACAAGAGCAGCTTCCAAGAGGATGTTACCTAAATGAGGTCAATGACTGAAAGGAAACAGATCCCTGTGCAGAGGAAGACTTGGCCTCACCTGTATGAACTTGGCCATTGGCCTCTATGAAAGAAGGGCCCCTTCCCATGGTCCTGCAATGTCTTCAAAGAGACAATCTTGTATTCCTTCATGCAAGTGGTTGTTTGTGAATAAGAACCAAACATTGTCTTTCAGCTCCTTTAAAACGTGATTAGAAACTCAGAAAGGCTTTCAGGGGTCATGGAGAGAGCTCTGACAGCTTCAGAGAAGCCCTTTCTGGCATCTTTTCCCCCTCCTAAAATCTGCTCAGGAAAGCTGAGCTAATTAGAAGGGGCCAGCTAGCATTGAGTCAATAAATAGCTTGGCTCCGCAGACGGTTAATGCAATGCCAGATCAATAGGGACTCTGAAAAGTTTTCCTTCATTTCCTTCTATGGCAAGTAGAAGCCCAGGAAGGACAGAACACCAGCCTTTCATCAAGGAAGCATGCAGCTTTTCATTATTCTGACATAAGATGTAGAGGGGGAGCAAATGTAAATAGTTTCAAGCTCCTTTTTGACGTAATGTCAGATTTCTGTTTTGAAATTGAGTCGGCTCTAGGAAGGTTTTGCAAGGAAGGCCCGCTCTTTCTCAACCAGAAGCCCTTTGCATCCCCGGAGAGGCCACTGGGAATGGGAACCACACTGTCCCTCAGGGCAACTCACCGAAATCACAGATTTTAGCTGATGATGGGTAGTTCTCTTTCATAACATTACTCAGTAAAGGAAAAATTAAAAGAATGTTGAATGATAAGAGGAAACATTTTGGAGGAAAGATATTAACATTTTCTACGTGATTCTTCATATTGAGGGCTGTTTGGCTTTCAGTGTTGTGGCTACACAGCAGCTCCTTTTGGGATTGTAGGATCAGAAAGGAGCCGTACTCAGAGGCCAGCGTTCACCATGACCTGTTTGCAAGGGCTTTGAGCCTTGGAAAACAGGGTCGCAGATACTAAATGGGGAACAATATACTCCCTGAGACTAATAATGCCTCCAGTGGGTTAAGTCCAGACGGAAGTATGATGGCTGTTTCGATTTTTAAGAAGGAGCGAAACATACAGTAAAATGGCAGCGTCTCCGAGTTCTTTCCTTTCTAGCATTAACTTCAAACTGATAACGGCGGTGGATTTTTGTTCCCACATCCAGCTTGAGAGCTCCTTTTCTGAATGTCAGATGTAGAAAGACATCTATACCTCAGGAGCAATTCATGCTCTATTTATTTCCTTGGAACCTCCTACCTCCTGGCACCAAACAAGTTTTCCCTAGGGGTGAGCAATCTGGAACAAGAGAGTTTGGGTTTTTTTTTTTTTCTTTTTTCCTTTTTCTTTTTTTTTCTTTTTTTTTTTAGGAAAATAAAAAGACTACGAAATTCCTCTATCTCTGAAGAGAAAAGTAAATTCAACTGCACTGTCATCAATTCAGGAACAATAAAATGCCAGATCTGTCATTTCATCCTAACTTTCCATGCATGATCATCCCTCCCCCTCCCCCCTGAGGCTGTTACCCTCTCTGTAAAATCCTAATGGAATACTGGCTCACTGGGAATGAATTCTCAGCACCCCCATTTGTTTGTTTTTCCCAAATCACTAAAGACGATGTAAAGCAATGTTCCACCAGAGGGAATAGTCTTTTGTGTTGATTGGTAGGTGTTCTGATAATGGGTGTCTACATGTTGGTGGTGTCAAAATCTCCATGGCAGCAGGGTCCCAGTGAATAGACTTAACTACTGCTTTTCACTTTCCATGGTTTTGCTGACATCTTCCTCTGACCTTCTGTACTTTGTCCGGGTCTCAATCATATCACAGATTGTGTTCCCACGCGTGCTTTCTTCTCTGTCCCAGTCATCCTCTCCCTCACTTCCGCCAGCTAGTCATTTCTAAATCCAGTTCTCAACTTCCATTACCACCTTGCTTTGGAAGCCTGACTTGATTCTCTAGGGGAAATCGATGTCAATGCATCCCGTTATCTGGTTAAACTCTCTCTTGGGTTTCCCTTCAAAGAAAGGATTCTTCTCCTTGGCTGTTTACTGAATCTATCTACTTCCCTAACTGGAGTGTAAAGACCATGAACTCTGGGGCTACACCTCTTTGTTCACTGCCCTATCCCTGAGCCTGGCATGGTGCCTGCCACGTGACAGGCACTTGGCAGATATTTGCAGACACGTACTTTTCCTCTAGTCCAACATGAAGGCTGCCCTTCCCGTACAAGCCAATACCATCAGAACACTATACTGGCAACAATTGCAGGCTGGCCAACAATTATTTGACAGACGTCAGCTGCCCTTTTCAAAATAACGTTTTTATGGGGAAATTCAGCTTTAATAATTTTTTGAGGTGACTTGAATGTGACCTAAACCAAAGGTACCAATACCTTCTTCAAATTTTATCTTGCATGCAGGGCCAAATCTGCTCTAAAGACTCTATTCGTTGATTAAAATTGGGTTTTAAATTCATGAAATCATAATTTCTGATAGATTAAGTAAAATTAATGAATTTATATGAGTTCTGCCTTTCCTTTTAAGAGACTGGGCCAGACAAGAGAAAGACAATTATTTGTCTTTTCCACCTTTCCTCTTGCTACTTCCCCCGGGGCGCTCAGACCTGATTGGGTGTTCTTCCTCTTTTAACATAAAAATTAGTATTTGAGGGACAGCTGGGTGGCTCAGTCAGTTCAGCGCCTGACTCTTAATTTCAGCTCAGGTCATGATCTCATGGATGGCAAGACTGAGCCCTGAGTTGGGCTCTGAGCTGCTTGGGATTCTCTCTCTGCCCCTCTCCCATTTGCACACACTCTCTCAAAATAAATAAACTTAAAAAAAAAAAGTCTTTGAATCCTTTACTCACTCCAAAGAATACATAACTTGCTTAAAAATCATTATCCCTGGGGCGCCTGGGTGGCTCAGTTGGTTAAGTGCCCACCTTTGGCTCAAGTCATGATCCCATGGTTTGTGAGTTCCAGCCCCTCATTGGGCTCTGTGCTGACAGCTCAGAGCTTGGAGCCTGCTAAAGATTCTGTGTCTCCCTCTCTTTCTGCCCTCCTCCACTTGTGCTCTGTCTCCCTCTGTCTCAAAAATAAATAAAACATTAAAAAAATAAATTAAAAACAATAAAAATCATTATCCCTTCTAAGAATCCTCATAATATTAGAATTGGAGTGATATATGGATCACATGCACCAGCCTCCTTTATTTTGTCTTTGTTTATATTTTAAGATGCAAATATCATGATATCACACCCTTGTGCAACATCTGTCCTTTCTAGAATCCTCCACCGGGCAGAGCAGGGTCTTGGATGAAGCTCCCTCCAGTACTCATGCTCTGGACCCTTTGCCATCGTGGGCCAAGCTCACACTTACATCTGTGCCGGATGTAAACATCTCCTTTCCTGGGGCACATCTACCTGTGACTTGCTGCCTCCCACTGGTTCACTCTATTTTTTTTTTTTTTTTTAGTTTATTTACTTATTTTGAAGGAGCGAGAACAAGGGAAGGGTATAGGGAAAGGGAGAGAGAGAGAGAGAGAGAGAGAGAATCCCAAGCAGGCTTCACCATCAGTAGTACACAGCCTGATGTGGGGCTCAAACTCACGAACCCGTGAGATCATGACCTGAGCTGAAATCAGGAGTCAGATGCTTAACCAACTGAGCCACCCAGGTACCCCGACTCTACGTTTTAACTGCCTTTGTACTTATCCATCTTTCCTTAGGATAATGGGAAGGCTCTCATCTCCCTGCCTGTGTCTCCAGCCCAGTGGCTGGCACAGGGTAAGTAAGATCGAAACCAACAGTGCAGGTGAAGGGAGCTAATGAGACAAAACCCCAAGGGTGGAGTTCTGGGGATCAGCCAGCAGAAAGACATGGTTATTTGGGGTCTGAGGTGCTGATGCCTCCAAAACTGTACCTCCCAAGCAGCTGTGTACTTTGTCTGTGCTTTTGGTACATCTACCTTGGCTGGACTGTTCTATTTGGTGATAAATGTGACATACACTTGGAGGGAGTGGGTTAGGGTTAGTCCATTAGTAAGTCAATAAGCATATATATTTTTTTATTATCTGCTGTATACTCTGCTAAATAATATTGTAGAGACTCAGGCTAACTGCCTCTTTCCTCTGCTCCCCAGAGACTACCCCTAAAATCATCACTTCGTCCATGCTGTGCATCCGTGCCTGAACAAGTCAGCCCAGGCCGGCCTGGGATGCCCTTCTGCTTCCCTAACCCATCTGCAAGTCTGCGAGCGCTGCTGATAATAGTATACCTTCGCTGTACTGAATGTCTTCCCCTCCTCAACTGTCATGCCTCCGGCTACACTTCCTATTGGGTTTTCGTGAGCAATTAGCTAAACTGGAAGAATGAGGAGAGGATGAGTGCTTGAAATGTTGTTATATTCATAGTGCAGTGATGAGGAAGCAACACAGTGTTCTGGAAAGACCTTGGGGTCAGGAGGACTGGGTTCAAATTGCGACTTCCAACTTTGATCTTGGGCACAGGAACTAATCTCTCTATGGCCGGGATAATGGAAGGCTGACTAGTTCACAGAGATCTTAGGACTCGTAGAGGAGATAGTGCAGTGTGAGTGAGTGAACCGGTTCATGTTAGGTGCTCTGTCCTTATTCACTTCCATCCCCTAAAGGAGACAGACAGCTGGGTGTCAGATGCCATGAATTCCGGGCTTGGACGGAAGTTCCCAGATTTCAGGGTGCATTTAGCCCTGGACAACACTTATTTTCTCTAAGTTTCTTTTAGTTTATTTTTTTTAAGTTTACTTATTTTGAGAGAGAAAGAGAAAGAGAGAGAGAGAGAGAGGATGGTGCGTGCACATGAGCATGGCTGGGGCAGAGAGCGAGGGAGAGAGAGAATCCCATGCAGGCTCCACACTTTCAGTGCAGAGCCTGACATGGGGCTCGATCTCATGAACCTAGAGATCATGACCTGAGCTGAAATCGAGTCTGACTCTTACCCCGCTGAGCCACCCAGGCGCCCAAGAGATTTTTAGCTGAGAGTTCAGTAGCCTTACACAACATAAGCCTGTGCTCACAAAATCTCAGAAACGTCCTGGAAAACCTATCGCGTAATCAGGCCTCCCTGCTATGAGTTTGTTGTCTCCCCACAGTATGTTTTTAGAACTTAGCAGGGGTCTAAGTCCTGACCTTTATTGTGTCAGGTTTCGAACTGTATGCTCCTTGGGGCAAGAATGTAGTCTTTTTATCTTGCTATTGTTGTTATTCAATAGAGCTTCACCCACTGTAAGGCAATGTAGACACATATGACACTTTGTGAATAATGAACAATGACTGTGACCTTGCCAGAGCCAGGAACTTAATGAGTCCAGCTTGGCTAGGGCACCACTGTGTGCGTGCGTGTGTGTGCATGCATGTGTGTATGTATGTGTGTGTGAGAGAGACACACACACACCCAGAAAGAGTACTAGCAAGCAAGTGTGTGTGTGTGTGTGTGTGTGTGTAAGAGAGAGAGAGAGAGAGTATGTGTGAGTGTGTAAGTGAGTGTGGGCGGGCACAGAGCCCTGACAACAGCACCAGGGACAGAGCTACATATTTAGAGCTGTGAAAAATTCGTCTGCCTCCTCTGGGTTTCTACAGAACAGGTGGCCAGGTTTTAAAAAATTCTATTTTGCCCTTCTGGAACATTCTGTCATCACTGTTTCTATCATCACTCGAATCCTGTCTTTCCCAGGATGAGCATTGTCCCCGAAGATGAGCACTGTCCCCGAGGGTGCTCATCCTCACCCCCATCCCCAGCTCCTCACTGTATTCAGCAAACTTTCGGTGGCTTCTTCTTCCGAGAAGGCCTCACAAGCCCCCCTTCCTCTGCGCCAGGCGGTGCGGCCACCACAGGACCTCCCTTACCACCCCAGTCGTCCCAGCCACAAGGTGGGAAAGGCACTGATGTTCTGTCCCTTTCAATAAAGAAAATTAAGGCTCAGAGAGCCCCAGAGCTGGCTCAGGCTACCAGACAAGCTGGAGCTGGGACAGCCCCAGCCGTGACCCAGCCAGCCCCTGCCTTCTCAGCCTCCCCCTGATACTGTAGTTCTGAAGAGAGAGACAAGCAGGGGACCCAGAGTCAGGGTGCAAGGAAACTCAGACGGCGTCCACACTTGCTTCCCTGAGGAAGAGGGCAAAGCCCAGAGAGACTGACGTCTGCCAAGATGCCCATTTCCGAGGGTGGAGCTAGGACGCCAGCGGACGCCTGTGACCTGAGGCCACTGCTCTCGTTCTCACTCCTCATAGCCGTAGTGACTTCTGAGGTCCATACTTCTCGCGGACGCAGGGACAGCAGGCTTTCAGATAACAAGAGACACACCAGAGCGGGTGCCTTGTGTGGATGCATTGGCCTGAGAACTCTCTGTACCCACTTGTGGTCCATTTAAAAAAATTTTTAAATGTATTTTTATTTATTTTTGAGAGAGAGAGAGACAGTGTGAGCAGGGGAGGGCCAGAGAGAGAGGGAGATACAGAATCCGAAGCAGGCTCCAGGCTCTGAGCTGGCTGTCAGCACAGAGCCCAACATGGGGCTCGAACCTATGAACCCCACGAACCGTGAGATCATGACCTGAGCCGAAGCCGGACGCCCAACCGACTGAGCCACCCAGGCGCCCCACTTGTGGCCCATTTTACCAGACATATGTTTCCTTGTCTTGCACCTGTAAAAGTTGTTTCCTTCCCAGAGAAAACTCTAGCCTTGTATGGGCAATATGGAGTATAGAACAGATTTCACCTGTGGACAAAATAATGGTGATGGGAGCAATAACGATAGTGATGGGAGATGAATATTTTTTCAGCTTACGGGGGATGGAGAATGACAAGGAGGGTCCCCGCCTCTGATCAGTTTCTCAGAGAAGAGTTATAAATGATGCAGACAACCTCGTTCTTCCCAGATGTTCAACCGGCAGCTCTTGTGTCTTCAGGAAAGAAAAATAATATGTAAGAATCTCCATCCAGATGGCTACGACTCCCTCACCGCATTGGTTTCTGGTGGATCCTACCTGACAGCTACGACAATGGTCTCTGGGCTGAAGGAAGCAAGCAACACTCCAAAATGGGCCCCATTTTCTTGCCACGGTCCCCCGCCTGTAAAGTTGCTAAACTCACTGGGTACCAGATAGCAGGCGATATATTTATTCTTTGTTTTATATTATAAACATATATTTAGTTATACTGTAGTTTTTTTAAACGTTTATTTTTGAGAGACAGAGAGAGACAGTGCATGAGTGGGGGAGAGAGGGAGACACAGTGTCTGAACCAGGCTCCAGGCTCTGAGCTGTCAACACAGAGCCCGATGTGGGGGCTCAAACCAGTGAACCATGAGATCATGACCTGAATCGAAGTCAGATGCTCAACCGACTGAGCCACACAGGCGTCCCATACTGTAATATTTTAAGGATCAAAGGGGAACTCTATAAATGATGCTGTTTCTTTTTTCAACCAGAGGTCTGCCTCATTTCCCTCCCAGCCCCTCCTAGCACTTCCAAGAGGGGGTGTGGACAAGCTGCTGGTGCCATCAACTTGGACTTCAGCCTGGGGTCTGTGAGTAAGGCTTATATGGATGGTTGGGGCTGCTTCGAGCAATCACAACGACAGCCAGAACCATTTGTTTTTCCTATTTTCTTTCCTTTCTATGGATTTTTAAAAAATAGTTTATTGTCAAGTTGGTTTCCATATAACACCCAGTGCTCATTCACAAGTGCCCTCCTCCATGCCCATCTCTCCCCTCCCCCCCACACCCATCAGTCCTCAGTTTGTTCTCAGCATTCAAGAGTCTCTCATGGTTTGCCTCTCTCCCTCTCCCCCACTATTTCCCTCCTTCTTCTCCCCCACAGTCCTCCGTTAAGTTCCTCCTAATCCTCCTATATGTGCAAACATATGGTAGCTGTCCTTCTCTGCCTGACTTATTTTGCTCAGCATAACACCCTCAAGGTCCATCCATGTTGCTACACATGGTCAGATTTCATTCTTTCTCATTGCCATGTAGTATTCCATGGTATAGATAAACCACATCTTCTTGATCCATTTGTCCGTCGATGGACACTTAGGCTCTTTCCATGTTTTGGCTATTGTTGAGAGTGCTGCTATGAACATTGGGGTACATGTGCCTCTATGCATCAGCACTCCTGTATCCCTTGGGTAAATTCCTAGCAGTGCTATTGCTGGATCATAGGGGAGTTCTATGGATTTTTTTAAATGTGAATGCAGTTGACACATAATGTTACATTAGTATCAGGTGTGCAGCATAGTGATTCACCTTCCATTGAATACATTAAGCCCTGCTCCCCATAAGCGTAGCTGTCATCTGTCACTATATAGCGCTATCACAGTATAGCTGACTGTACTCCCTATGCTGTGTCTTTTATTCCCATGAAGCCTGTGTCTCCCCCTCCCCTTCAGCCATTTTGCACTCCCTCCCCCGCCCCCGTCCTCTTTCCCTCAGGCCACTGTCGGTTTGTTCTCTGTATTTATAGGTCTGATTCTGCTTTTTGCCTGTTTATTTGTTTGGTTTGCTTTTTAGAGTCCACATGCAAGTGAACTCATTTGATATTTGTCTTTCTTTGTCTCGATTATTTTATATAGCATAATACCCTCTAGGTCCATCCATGTTGTCACAAATGGCAAGATTTCATTTTTTATGGTTCAGTAATATTCCATTATATATAAAATGGAGTACATATAATATATACATATAAATTATGGAAATATATAAATATAAAATAACACATCTTCCTTATCCATTCATCTGTCGTTGGACACTTGGGCTACTTCCATATCTTGGCTGTTGTAAAATGCTGCAATTAACACGGGGGTGCATATATCTTGTCGAATTACTGTTTTTATTTTGGGGGGGGTAAAATAACTTTCCCACAGTGGCTGTGCAAGGTTGCATTCCCACCAACAGTGCGTGAGGATCCCTGTTTCTCCACATCCTCTCCAACACTTGCTATTTCTTGTCTTTCTAATTTTAGCCATTCTGACCGATATCAGGTATGGTTTTGACACGCATTTCCCTGATGATTAGTGATGTGAGCATCTTTTCATGTGTCTGTGTGTCATCTTTGGAGAAATGTCTATTCAGGTCCTCTGCCCATTTTTAATTGGTTTTTTTTTTTTTTTGTAAAACCACTTTTCAAGTCTTTATTGTGTGCGATGCAGTTGTTAGAGACTTTATGCATCACGTATTTAATATTTCTTTAATTCATAAATATAAAGACTGGCTCCTTCTTCTATGCACCTTCTATTCAAGTGAAACAATCCGTTTCAAGTATTTCAGCTGTTTCTTCTGGCATTTTTTCTCCACCTTGCTAAATATTTTTCTTATATTACAGTCCATTGACTTTTCAGTTTTATTTATAATATTTTCATTTATTCTTTACTCTGAATGACATGGTAAGTTTAGCTCCCCCTGCTTCCCCTCTGCCATCCCATGCACACTTCCCCTCACCCTTCTTCCTTTGGTGGTGTTGTCACAGTTTCTGGTTAAATAAATATGCATTGCTTATATTACTTATATGCATATGTTATTATATATGGCTGAGCTATGTAGCATAATTTTATTTGTTTTCTTTACTGTTTTTTTCTCCTCTGGAATTAATAATACCATGATTTTGTTTATTTTTCTTTTCTTTTTTTTAATGCTTATTTATTTTTGAGAGAGAGAGAATGAGTGAGTGTGCGGGCAGAGGAGGAGCAGAGAGAGAGAGGAGGACAGAGGATTTGAAGTGGGTTCTGCACTGATAGCAGAGTCCAGCCCGGGGCTCCAACCCACGAATTGTGAGATCATGATCTGAGCTGAAATCAGACACTTAACCAAATGAGCCACCCTCATGCTCCTGTTTTTTGTTTTTTTGGTTTTTTTTTCCCCTATGGACCTAAGACTAATTCATCTCTAACACAGCAGTAAACATCTTCTCAATAAATTATGATGCACTGGACGACATAGGTTTCCTTTTTTATCTTTTTGAATTTGAAGCTCTTTCTGGTGAAGGCCTCCATTCTGCTATAATTGGGATCAGACATCCCTATGGGGCAGGATGTGCACCTGCATCCTGGGACTTCTCTTACCACCCCCCACCCCCACCCAAACCTTTTCTCCTGTGGTAAAGCCATTGTTTCACCTTCAGTTTCCTTTCCTTCTCCTACCTCTTGCCTCATATTGCATTGTAGAAAAACATCCAGTGGCTAACTGAAAAGAAAATTCAGGAGGTAAATTTTGGGGCCTTCAATTTCCGAAAATATTTTCATCCTATTCCTATATTTGATTGATAGTTTGAGAATAAAATCCTAGATTGGATATACTTTTCTCTTAGAATTTTGAAGGCATTCATTCTTTCTTCTTCTTCTTCTTTTTTTATTTCTAGGAGAGAGAGAGAGAGAGACAGCGTGAGCAGGGGAGGGTCAGAGAGAGAGGGAGTCACAGACTGAAACAGGCTTCAGGCTCCGAGCTGGCAGTCAGCACAGAGACCGACGCGGGGCTCGAACCCACGAACCGCTAGATCATGACCTAAGCGAAAGTCGGACGCTTAACCGACTAAGCCACCCAGGTGCTCCATTTATTCTTTCTTCTAATAATTCTGCTGGTCATATTGACAATAATTTCATTGAATTGTTTTTTTGATCACTACATTCTATTTTTTCTAAGTTTCTTTATTCCCCCGTTTGCTTATTTTTGTTTTTCTCCTTCACATTAGTAGATGTCTTCCAATGACTAGAGATTTTTGTGTGTTTTTCTTTATATTATTTTATTTGTTTGTTTATTTATTTATTTTTAATAAAATTTATTGTCAATTTGGTTTCCATATAACACCCAATGCTCATCCCCACAAGTGCCCTCCTCCATGCCCATCACCCCCCTTCCCCTCCCCCTCCACCCCCATCAGCCCTCAGTTTGTTCTCAGTATTTAAGAGTCTCTTATGGTTTGCCTCCCTCCCTCTCCTTAGCTATTTTTTCCCCTTCCCTTCCCCTATGGCCTTCTGTTAAGTTTCTCAAGATCCACATATGAGTGAAAACATGTGATATCTGTCCTTCTCTGCCTGACTTATTTCGCTCAGCATAACACCCTCAAGGTCCATCCATGTTGCTACACATGGCCAGATTTCATTCTTTCTCATTGCCATGTAGTATTCCATCGTATAGATAAACCACATCTTCTTGACCCATTCATCTGTTGATGGACACTTAGGCTCTTTCCATGTTTTAGCTATTATGGAAAGTTCTGCTTTATAAACATAGGGGTACATGTGCCCCAATGCCTCAGCACTCCTGTATCCCTTGGGTAAATTCCTAGCAGTGCTACTGCTGGATCATAGGGTAGATCTATTGTTAACTTTTTGAGGAACCTCCACACTGTTTTCCAGAGTGGCTGTACCAGTTTACATTCCCACCAACAGTGCAAGAGGGTTCTCATGTCTCCACATCCTCGCCAGCATCTAGAGTCCTCTGATTTGTTCATTTTAGCCACTCTGACAAGTGTGAGGTGGTATCTCAGTGTGGCTTTGATTTGTATTTCCCTGGTGATGAGTGATGTTGAGCATCGTTTCATGTGTCTGTTGGCCATCTGGATGTCCTCTTTGGAGAAGTGTCTATTCATGTGTTCTGCATAGACACTTCTTCACCGAATCCATTTCTTCACTGGATTATTTATTTTTCGCGTGTGGAGTTTGGTGAGTTCCTTTTGCATGCCTGTTATTTATTTAAAAGTGAGGCACTGAGGCACCTGGGTGGCTCAGCTAGTTAAATATCCAACTTCAGCTCAGGTCATGATCTCACAGTCTGTGGGTTTGAGCCCCATGTCAGGCTCTGTGCTGACAGCTCAGAGCCTAAAGCCTGCTTCAGATTCTATGTTTCCCTCTCTCTCTCTGCCCCTTCCCTGCTTGTGCTCTGTCTTTCTCTCTGTGTCTCTCAAAAATAAATAAACCTTAAAAAAATAAACAAGTAAAAATGAGGCACTGAAATGCTGGTTGGAAGCTACTTTGTGTGAATGGGAATTGTCAATCAGTAGAATTTGCTGTCGAGACCATGCCATTTTGTCAGAGGACTCATGGATCAGTGTGTGTAGGTATTTCTCTTGGCTGACTGTCCCTGAATGGAGTCCTGCAACCCCCTTCCTTGTGACATAGGCCTGGCCACCAGGACTCTGGGAGTGGTAGGGGGAGGGGAAGGCTTGGATGGAATGTCACACCCAATGTGTAGACTTCCACTTGCTTTTCCTAGTTTGGGCATGGTGCTATGTCCTCACACTTGGTTCTGTCTCGTATTCCAATTCCAGAACACCTCTGGTTCAAGCTTGTCAAAGGGGAAGCATTCATATTTCAGTCAAGGGCATGGAAGGCACAGTAGCCTGGCTGGGCAGACCAAGGAGGAAACCTGGAGATTTGGTTCTATTTCTGTCTCTGTCTCTTTCTGTCTCTCTGCCTATCTGTCTCTCTCCTTGTAAGCCTTACCTACACCTTTGTCTCCAGGTACCTACAAGTCCTGAGCATTTCTGCAAGTCAGTGTACTGAGTCATTATTATAATGCTCAGCGTAATCTCATTATTGATTTCCCCTCTTTGGGCCAAGTTTTCAGCCAATTCTCTTTGTTCCACGAGCTTTCCAACTTTCAAAACCTCTTAACCACTATTCTACGCTGCCACTTTTGTTCTTTTGTTTATCACCTCTTCCATTTAAAAAATATTCACTGTAATTATAATAAAATATTAGGAAGAAGTGGACTTAATGCATATTTCAATCTGCCATGTTTAACTGTACTTATCCTCACTTGACTCAAAGACGTTAAAAGGTTACGTAAGGGCACACCGCTCAGTAAGTGGCATGACTACAATTTCAGCCCTCTAGGGAAGAGGGAAAGAAAGAAAGGAAATCAGGACTGAGATTGTGCATGCTGCCTGGTTAGAGAATGACTTATAATGGAATGATGAGTGGGTCATGAAAGATGTCGCTGTGAAATGTGAAATAGAGGTGAGGGGACAACAGCACGTAGCATCCTTGGAAAAGGACTTTGCCTGAATTGTCTCTTCTTCCTTTCATCTGTTTCTCTTTCCATCCTTGCTTTATTTTCCACGTCCTTCCCTCCATGGATGTTTTGGAAAGATTAGCACGTGCTAGGGTCAAGGCTAAATCCTGGAGACACAGTGGTTCATAAGACAGAGTTGTGCCTGTCCTCAGGAAGCTCACAGTTTCATTGATTAGACAATACTTACTGGGAAGCACTTTCAGAGAACAGAGGAGAGACATGGACACCTTGCCTGATTTTGAGTGGTAAAGCAATCGGCTCTTCCAACCACTGTTTTTTGACACATTTGTCCTTCATGTCAATACCATATTTGTCATTGCAATCATACTATTAACATCTAACTAATCATAGAAAGTCTACTATGTGCCAGGTACCATGCTGGATCATGTTTGGCTTATTCAATTCTCACAACAATCCAGCAAGGTAAGTATTACCAGCTTGAGAAAGCTGATGCTTACAGAGAGTAACTCACCCAAAATCACCAGTCAGCAACGCTTCCCAGGCTGCCCCCTTCCTCTGACATTAGATGTCCCTTTTCTGTGCCTTTTTTTTTTTTTAAGTTTTAGATGTTTATTTTGAGAGAGAGAGAGTGCACAAGTGGGGAGGGGCAGAGAGAGAGAGAGGGAGACACGGAATCAGAAGCAGGCTCCAGTCTCTGAGCTGTCCAGCACAGAGCCTGATGTGGGGCTGGAACTCACGAACCTTGAGATCGTGACCTGTGCTGAAGTCAGACATTTAACCAACTGAGCCCCCTCTGTGCCTCTTTAGTACCCAATGAAGGACATTGTCACGGGGCTTAGCCATCATCAATGTAAACATTTTAAAATTGGTATATAGTCTAGATTGTGTGCTCCTGGGAACTATTCCTTACTTATCTCCATATGCCTAATGCCTAACTCAGTATCTGGCACAGAATTAGAACTCATTTAACAAAAAAATGTTCACATATGGCAAAGTCAGGATTTGAATGCAGATTTTTCTAACTACAAAGCTCATGCCCTTCCATTGTGTGGCATTTCCCTCCAGGTGAGGCTTTCTCTTTTCCGTGTTCCTTCTCCTTATTAGCAAAGATTGATCTTTCACTCTTACCTTCTGCCCCATAAATGCTGAGCCCCTGCTGAAAGTTGTCTTCCTTTCTTTGGGAAGACTTGTGACTAAACCAAAAATCATAGACACATTTTTTTTTCAAATAAATAAACCAAATAAATGCTTTTGGAAAAAAAAACACGATACTTCATTGCCTTCAAGTACAGTCACGTCACAAATGCGAGCAACAGAACAGGCCCTTGTTATAAATATTTACTACATTACGGACAGAGACTTAGGATTCCAGCTGTTCAATGGGATTTTCGTTTTAGTAGAATCTTTCAAAACCAGATCTGCAAATCGTTGTTACTATTGGCCACGCATGGGAATATCTTGCTTAAACAAAACACTTGTGTTCAAATGGCATCTGTCCTGAACCTTTAGTTTGTCTACACAGGGCTGCAGAAGGTTACAGAGATAAGCAATGGTGGGAAACTGACTCATTGACAGTCAGTCAAGATGTCTTCCCTGGAAAACTCTCTACCAGTCAGTTCGCAGGAGCTTGAAACCCAGATGAAGACAGATGGAACTGGTGCTGGTAGAAAAACACGGCTGCATCTCTGCGTCCTTTGCCAGAGTCTTTCCCTCTGTC
Source organism: Hyaena hyaena (assembly GCF_003009895.1). NCBI lineage: Eukaryota > Metazoa > Chordata > Mammalia > Carnivora > Hyaenidae > Hyaena > Hyaena hyaena. Next base: position 501,959 of record NW_024081443.1, on the reverse strand, counting down.
AGGCTTGTCAACTCTCGCTCATGGAGGCAGAATAGCAGACAAAGAGATCTAGAGTCTGGGGCCGCACAGGGCCGGGCTACATTTTGACTGTGCATTTGGAAACTGTGACCTTGGCAAATGTGAAGCATCTGAATCCTAAATCTCTAGTTCTTATCTGTCAAATAAGAGTAACAGTGTTCTGAAGACTAAATACAAAGACACATGTAACACATTAACACCTTTTCAGGTAGACAGTGATTAGGCAATGACTCTTCAGTCGTCTTGAAAGGAAATAAAGAATCACACATATGGATGCCATGAACCTCCCCCAGACACCCTGATTCAGTGTGAGACCTGGGTACCTGTACACCTTAAAAGGGTCCCAGGGAAATCTGAGTGGAGAGCCAATGCCTTAAGTGAGGTCTGGGACCAGCTTGATCAGCTGAAACAAAACTTTTGGCTTCTGCTTGGGAATTAAACTGGAGTATCAAGTTCAGAATATAGCAAGCAGTATCACCCTTTCTTTATAAAGCATTTTACAATAATTATGTTTATTCTTTCTATATCCTTGATGACAAATTGGCCATTATGAGCCATACTTTCTCCTTGAGGACACAAAGATAAAAAGATGAGCTCCGAATGCCAATGGCAGCAGCAGGACTGGAATCCAGAAAGCTTATCATCCACCTTGGCTGAACACTATGGTGTTTACTCAATAGAACGACTACTGACAATCTAAATAATTTACTGGACTAATGACTGTCAAAACAGACTCATGATTTTTTTTTTTAATATTTTTTAATTTATTTCTAGGAGAGAGAGAGAGAGCGTGAGCAGGGGAGGGTCAGAGAGAGAGGGAGTCACAGACTGAAACAGGCTCCAGGCTCTGAGCTGGCAGTCAGCACAGAGCCTGACGCGGGGCTCGAACCCACGAACCGCGAGATCATGACCCAAGCGAAAGTCGGACGCTTAACCGACTAAGCCACCCAGGCGCCCCATAAAACAGACTCATGATTTATGTTTTAATAGAATATAAGTTGGCTACACAAAAAAGCAAGTATCACTCTCAATGATTTGTATTTAAAAATAAGTTGAGGGATGCCTGGGTGGCTCAGTCAGTTAAGCATCCAACTTCAGCTCAGGTCATGATCTTGGAGTTTGTGAGTTCGAGCCCTGCATCAGGCTCTGTGCTGACAGCGTGGAGCCTGGAACCTGTTATGGATTCTGCCTGTCGTCTGCCTGTCTCTCTGCCCCTCCCCACTCATACTCTGTATCTCTCTCCTTCAAAAATTAATAAACATTAAAAAATGTTTTAAATATTTAAAAAGAGTAAATTGAAAATTTCAACCGTTTATGGAAATTATTCAAAAACAGATCCTCCAACTGACACGAAGAATAGAGCCAAACTCAGAGGTAGACACAAGAGAAAGAAAATTGTACCAAATAAAGGTTTCTAGGCACAAAAATAGGAAAATGCTGATCAGAGAGATCTTAGGAGATTGCAGAAGTTTTTATTTAAATGAGAAAGTTAAAGTATGCTTTAGTAACTGACCAGGAAACTCTTCACCCAAACTGCCAATTTTATGCGGAACTCAATGAGAGTTTAGTATTTCATGTCTTGTTTTCACAACTGCTTTATGTAAAACACCCAAATTAGAAAAACAACAACAGACCAATTATCTAGACACTATCATCTGCTGGAGATTTTGTTAAATGTAATTTGTTCCCCATTCTTCTGTCCACTAGATGAAAAGCATGGAGACAATGTACAACATTGTACCAACATCACTTGCTACAGGTTATAAAGAAGCTAAAAGAATCCGAATAATAAACCTCTTCCTGTAACACAATTATCTTTCAACGTAGCATTTGCCATTCTTCTTCAGTTCCATAGAACGGGGGAAAGAATATAGCGTTCACCACTCTAGGTGCTCCAGCTTTAATTTTGGCAATGAAATATCATGAACTGTGGCATAATATAGAGGCATTTAATTAGAGTCATTTAACACATTGTAACTCACCAATGATTTTTGCATTCAGCATGTTTCAAACAGCTGAGCTTGAAAAATGCGGAGATTTGTTCACTGCTCAATATCCGTGGGCCTCCGCAGCTGCACGGCCCCGAAATACAGTTTGCACATGTAGCTTAATGACTTCTCAGAAGCAAGATAGAACCAAGAAGATGGCAGCCAAAAAAACACCCAACTGAAAAGGGAGCTAGCCCAGCCATGAAAGAGGGACCCCTCCTGGTGCCCTGGGCCGAAAGACCTCAGGAGAAGCCTGAAGGAAAGCAGGTAGTGAGCCAAATGGAAAGTGGGCCTGGGCTTTAGGTGAATGTGAGGTGCACTTTTATCTCTGGTTCCCGTGGACTTTGTTTGACCGAGGCTATTTTCCAGAGAGTCATCCCGCAGCAGTCCTGAGCACAGGTACAAAGGGCAGAGTGAGGCTAAAAACAGGCTCCAGCTGCCATTTCTAGCTCCCTTACCATCTCCTCCCATGGCCATCCCCTCACTTACTATTTGACACAAAATTCTCAGTGTGGAGTTTACTCCCATACCACCAGTCAGATACAGAAGGCTATTGTCACCAGAAGGATTATGTTACCTGAGAGGCACATAAACTCTCTCTGAATTTCCCTCTGTTTTTTTCTTTTTCTGAATTGTGTTTCTCCTCTTGCCGCAAAGAACAAAATTTTTCAGAAAGATATGAAAATCCTATTAATTTCACCATGCAGATATAAGCACCATTAGCCCCATGAAGTTCATCCTCTCAACCCCTTATTCTTGCAAAAACATCCTTCTACATATACTTAATGCATATCTAGTATCATTCCCTTAGGATACAGCCCTACAGGGCATTTCAGTGGCTCAGATGCTTTGCATGTTTTGAGTTTTTTTAATAAATATTACAAAATTGTCCTCTAGAAAACTAATTATTTTATATTTGCATCAGAGGAACATGAGAGTGACCATTTCCTAACACGTTTGCTTACCGGGAATATTATATTTAACTTGAAAGGTGGAAGTCATTTCATAGTTGTTTAAATTCACATTACTTTAACAGTTCCCTTGAATTTTCAATTCCCATTCCCACCCCCTCGGGGGTTGGTCTTCAGGGAGTCACGCTGAACATTCTCCCCCTTTCTCTCAGGCTGACATTTCCAGAAAGGATGCTACTGCAGAATGAAGGAGAAGCAAGTGGAGATACGTAATGAAAATTAAAATGGCATAAAAACACTCATATGTCTGAGGACTAAACTGGGAACTTTCCAAAAATCTATACCTCGTCTTGTCTGGATTCCTACCTTCCCCAGCTCCCGGCGTCCATGTGATTTTTGCTTCATAAACGGACCGCCAGGGCACTTTTCAAAAATAATGCAATTGCTCAAAGCTAATTCATGTTGCTGCCCCACATTTTCCAAAACTCCTACAAGTCTGCCTTCTTAGTTATGGTGTTTCCCTATTTTTTGGGTCAAAACGTGAAACACTTGCTTTGATTGAGGATTTTTAATCGTGGGTCTTTATACTTACAAACATTAGTTAAACTTTGAAATCACACTTTGGTTCCATACTTAACTAAGTGCCTCTGTTTGAGAAGAATAGAGTTTCATGAAATTTTAAAGAAATTCCAAACACAGGTATTGAAGGAAGTGCCAGAAATTTTATGTCTTGAAGGAAAAAACCATGAATGTATATACAAACATATTGCTTACTAAGTCAGAGAGAGCTGTACGTGGACGGCACAGTCTGTGGTTGAAGTAAATGTCCGATCTTATATAGGGTTTGAGGAGGGTGGGAGTGCTTAGGGACTGGTTGCTTCTGTGTGGAAGCAAGGCTCCCAGAGTCAGACTCTGGCTGATTGGTTGATTTTCAGACCCTTGAGATGTCACTGATTGGCTGACTTTCATAAGAATGTTTAATGGAGTTGTCACTGAACAATGGGTTTTGGTGAGTGTTCATGGTTTCCAACTACCATCAAGGAACAATCGCACTTTTCCTTTCTTGTGTTTGAAGGACAGAAATGTTTTGTTCTCATTTGGTTGCCTTGTCTTTGAGACAAGCCCTTTTCACTAATAATATGCACTTTGGTAAAAATGGACAAACTTGAGACCCAAACTGAATGGCCAGAGTCATTATGTTCTGGTATTTGAACTTCAACTACCTCTGGAGTATTTTGTGATTATCTTCAGAGTAATGTCTTAGCATGACATCAGAGAGTAATTAGACATTTCTTGGACCTCATATGTAAAGCCTATTTTCTTTGTGGAGAAACTGAAGCCAAGAATGCTGTCTTCACATTCCTAGAGGATGCATCTTTCCCTGATTTTCTACCCACCTCCAGACCATGTATATTCAGTAAGTACCAAATTTTCTAGCATCATGTGATGGGAATCTGGTCAGTAAATAAGTGGGAAAATTATGTGAATAATTTATTCATACAAAGTAGCTCTATATATTATTTAATAAAGTATAATCTAAGTTAAATAAAAAATGCACTATTAACATAATAAATACATATCCCTTGATCTTCTGTTTAGAAAATATTTCCTGGGGTGCCTAGTGGCTTAGGGGTAAGCAACCGACTTCGGCTCAAGTCATGATCTCACAAGCTGTGGATTAGAGCCCCACGTTGAGCTCTGTGCTGACAGCTCAGAGCCTGGAGCCTGCTTCCAATTCTGTGTCTTTCTCTCTTTCTCTGCCGCTCCCCCACTTGCAGTCTGCCTCTCTCTCAAAAAAAATAAACATTAAAAAATGTTTTTAAAAAAGAAAATATTTCTTATTTTGTCCTTATTTTCTAAGAGGAGAAGAGGGAAGTACAGAAGAGAGGGAGAAAGGAATTTGGAAAGGAATTTGATGCAGAGGAAGAAGACGAAGCCAAGGAAAGAAGTGGAATGAGAGAAAAAGGAGGACATAGAGATGCAAGCAGCCAAAATGGTCCCTAGAAAATAAAGTATTCATCTGATATGCAAAGCCATCAGTTTCCTTTTCATATGGTGCAGATAAATTGAAGGTACAGGTAGTGGGATTTGGCTTAGAGACAATCTAGAAAACAACAAAAGTTGATGGTTTTACCTCTGAGGAGGTGCACCTCATGCCCCTGGGGTCAGCAAGAAAGAAAACGATACAATTTAGTGGCGGTTTGCCGTTAAAAATACAGCTCATATATTTTGATGACTCTCATCTCCACACTACCTTTTTCCTGGTTCATGTCTGTAGCCTTCACACCGGTCTCTGTTTCTTCACTCTTGACATCTTCTATACAGCAATCCAGTTTTCTTTTTAAAATATTACATCTGATTGACTTTCTTTCCTCCCTTGCTCTTGACATAAACTCTAAATCTTTACAATGTCTGATATGCAAGGTGGATATATAACTTGTCATCCATGTAGAGGCACTGTGATGGAGGAAGCGGGGTCTTACTGTTGGCCACAGCAGTATGCATTGGGACTGTCTGGGGCAAGCTGGGGCACGTGGCTCCCCAACTTCTAGGGTCTTTCTTGATCTTGCCTATCCTTCCACCTTTGACTTTTCTTCTCCCCCATCACTTGCAAAGCTCCAACAATGTTGGCCTTCTTTCTATTCCTCAAATATTCATTTCCTTCTCAGTGCACAGCATCAGGATATTCTGTTCTCTCTGCCTGGGGCACTTGTGCCCTGCCTAACTCCTATTCATCCTTTAGGTCTCAGCTTTTGATCCACAAAACAAACTTCCTTGACTGCCTAATCTAACTCAGGTGCCCTGTTATTCTCTTTTGCTGGACCCTTTATTTCTCTTTCATATTAGTTGCACAATTAGTAATTTTGTATTTATTTGTGTGGTTGTTTCACGTCCATCTTCCTCTTTAGATTGTGTGCTCCCATTGGCATACACTGTAACTTTTTGTTCAAAGTTTTTTTTTTTTTTTAACAGAATACAAGATCCATAGCAAACATTTTAGAAATAAGATACGCTTGTTGAACAACTGATTAAATGAATATATATAGGAGTTGTTAAGAAGAGATGATACTTAATAAAGCGTGTAGGATGAAGCCAATATGAATGCTCTAAGTTAGACTTCTGCTGGACTTATTAAAAGACTTTAGAATTTTCCAAATAATATGTATCAGTCAGTTCAGGCTCAGTTATACTGCAGTAACAAACATTCCCAGACTTTCAGCAGCTGACAACAATAAAGGTTTATTTCCTGCTCATATTATATTCTTGTTTTAAGTCAGCTGCATATCTTCCTTACCTGGGTCCCAGAAATTTGTAGCAGTTCCTATCCCAGCATTTGTAATCTCTTGGCAGAGGGAGATGAGAGCATAGCAGAGCCATGAGATGGCCCTTGAAGCTTCTCCTCAGAAGGAGCACACATCATTTCTTCTTCAAAGCAAGTAACAGGATATCAATGTGACAGAGATGTTTAATCCTCTCATAAGGAGACATCCACTCCCACCCCCCCCCATAGAAAGGAGCACATGGGGAGAAATGGGGAGAAAAATTACTATTTTGAAATATAATATTATAATATAATATGACATCAAATATAAGTGTCCAAAACTTTGGTAGATTAACAAAAGAGAATTTTCTTGCTTGTATATTCTAATAAGGTCTGGCAGATGAAGAGAAATTGTGATGACTCTAACTTTAGTCTTGGGGAAACCAGGACCCTACAGGATGAGTAAGCATGCACCCTGGGAAGGGAACCACCCTGAGTAGGATGCCAAGATGGTGCCCCCTTGTGGCGATTTATTTCATTTTCACCCTTGCCTGGCCCTCTGATTCATCTTCTGATGCTTTATGGTACGCCTGATAGGTTTTTTTCATTTGTAGGCGTTTTCTTGATATTAAAGTTAGGCTTTTCCATGGAAGGGAGAAATAAATGCAAATGGAAAGACAACCTAGCCTTCTGTTTCTAGTGGAGAAGGTCTGTATTTAACACCTTCTACAGACCATTAATATCTCATTTCTTGGAAGAAAATTGAAGTGTTTAGCTGAATGGGTCAGTCAGTCACTCTTCTGACTCCTGCTTTCATCTAGTTCTTGGGGAACACGATTATGATAAGGAATTAAATGCCAGCCTCCTGGGTAAACCCAATGGTTTCCTCATTTTAAAGTGAGATAGACAGAAATCCTGAAAGATTAAGAAGCAGGTGAGAATGCCGAACTTATATAATTCAATTAGCATCTGCCTTGTCAGAAAGGGTACCTAAAGTTTTAGGCATAATGAACTTCTCTCTGGAAATGGGATGATATTTCAGGAACAAAAAGTGTGTGACTAGAAATGGAATGGAACATCGCTGAGACGAAGCTTGGGCATGCTGAGGAGCTTCTTTAAAAATGCCTGTGGGCAGAAAATGTGCAAAATAAGAGATTTTTTTTTCCTCTGGCAAGTGAGGCTCTGATCCTATAACCTTCATACATATTTAACAGCAGTTGACTTCAATTGACTCCAAATACCTTCAATCCCATTTAACTTCTATTTTGCCAAAAACACAAAACCAGAATTAAAACTAGAAGAACATAAGTGATAGCAAAATAGGCTGAAAAGGCAGGAATTGTGTAACAACAATTCAGCAAGCAGTGAAACTTCAAGCTATGATCAGCAAGGGAAATCTTGGAGTTGTAGGATGCCTATCAATCCTTTGGATGTGCCTATGCTATGCCACGCACTGCTTATGAAACCCTGAACTACTTCTGAGGCTCTAGAGAAGATGATCAAACATGTCTTTATCTTATTAAATTTTCTGTTTTCAGTTTTATATCTGTGTGATGTTTACCATCAGAGAAATAGGTACATTTTCCAGGAAAGCCCACTGGAGGGTGGTTATTTCGTCTGAGGCCCAGAACACCCACCAGTGGACTGTGATGTCATACATAACAGAATATCAACCTTACAATCCAATTGTTACCATCAGTAAGTCACCAAGATTAAGAAGAGATCAAAGCAAATATTCACCCAATTTTAAATGTCTTTAATAAGTCCCTTCCGTTGCTGAAACCCTTGGTAAGAATTAGCTAAATGATGAAAAAAATATGAAAAATTCAGTCAGGAGAGAGAATTAAAGAAATTCAATGAAGCAGGTACAGATGAATGCCATGATGATGAATATTCTGGTTTCCAGTTGTCAATGAGCTTAGTTCTAATGTCTTCATAGGCTTTTTTGGAATCAAAGGACAGTTTCACATTTGTAACGCAAATAGGACTCTCAGACTTCGTGTGATCTCTTCCTGATATTTGCTTGATTCTGTTGCTAGAAACTACCTTACATATGAGTGTTGAAGTTGAGAAGTGAAACCGGCTTTTTAGACAAGACAGTTAATTAGATTTTACTACTTTATTAATAGTTATTTATAAACAGTGTAGGTAGGATATATATCTTTCTTCCTATTTCTCTTTTTTCCTAAAACTATCGAATCTAGCTGTATCATACCTTTAGTTTTTCCCTATGCTGTTCTTATTTCAACTTTTTAAGGAAATTACATGAGCTTTGTGGCCTGAGAACCTTAAACTGCACCCCATCCTCCCATGACCCCCTCCCCACTATTGTGTTCAGGAGAGACACAGTGACATGATTTCGCTTTCTTTGTACCTGTACGTAGTTCATAGTTCTTCTTGTATCTTGGGATATTGGGTACATGATATGCCTGTCTCTCACCAAAGAGGTATTATGCTCTAGTGGCTTGTAGCATGGATGGGCATTTTTTTCCTCTAAAGGGCCAGGTAGTAAATATTTTAGGCATTGCAGGTGATAGAGACAACTTCTCAACTCTGCCATTATAATGTGAAAGCAGTCATGGACGTGTAATAAAATGAGCATGTCTATGTTCTAATTTATAAAAGCAAGCAGCTTTTCAAATCTGGCCTATGGTGACCCTTGGTGCAAATCGTGGACTTTGGTGTCCCACTACCTCATTTACTGGGTCTGTGCCCTTGGGCAAATTACTAACCTCCCTGTGCCTTAGTTTTCTCTTCTTCATGGGAATGATAGGTGCGCTTTTTGGGGTTGTTTGGGGCTTTATAAGGTTGTTTTGAGGCTCAAATTAGATAATCCACGTAACATTATTAGAATTGTGCCTGGCTTAGGATAAAATCAATATAAATGTTTGCTATTGTTATAAGCAGCTTGAGAAAAAAAGCCCCTGTATTATTTATTTTCATCTTTTTTTGTACTCTTGCAATCTCCTCACTCACCACAGCACATAACCAGAGTTCAAGTTATATTAGATGCTCAATAAAAATATGTTGAATACAATTTCTCTGGCTTGCTTTGTCCTTATTATTATTATTATTTTTTACAAAGAGTAACTTATTAATCTCTCTTCCTATTTCTTCCCTTTGATTAATAGATCTATATATTTACTGATTTCTTAGTCCTGCAGCAAAATTTTATTTTGAGCTGCTGCCACCAATATGTCTTTTAACCCCCCACCCCATTATGGTTTTGACCTAAACATTTAAAGGGGGATTTCCTAAAGAGATCAAATCTTTCATTGTTTCTCAATATTTTCATGGCGGACAGACTCTAAGACAGCTTCCCAGTTATCCTCCCCTACTGGCCTTCTTGTCTGTGTGTAATCCCTTTTCCATAAGTATAAGTAGGAGCTATGACTTGCTTCTCAACAATAAATAATAGCAAAGATGGTGAAGATTATATCACAAAGGATTGTAACTTCTGTCTTGCAAATATGCTCTTTCCCTTGATTCCTCTGAAATAAGCTTCTATGTGAAGGGATCCACAAGGTAAGGAACATGGGCAGGAAAGAACTGAAGCCTTAGATCCAAGAGCCTATAAGAAACTGGCATCCTGCCAATAATCATATGAGGTTGGAAGTGGATTCCTCCCCGATCCAGCTTCAGATGACACTCGAACCCTGGCTGACATCTTGATTACAGCCTTGTGAGATACCCTAGACAGAGGATCCAGCTAAGTGTGTCCAGATTCCTGAGCCACAGAAACAGGGGTAATACATATGTGTTGTTTTAAGCTGCTAAGTTTGTAGTAACATTGTTATGTAGGAGGAGATAACATAATACTAAACTATTCGATTATAACAGCAATTATTAAACATAATGCAATTGTTTCTTATCAATGATTTGGTTTATCAGTCATCAAAAGTATTTAAGAATTTATTTTAATAGCATTCTGTCAACACTATTGTAATGAGTAACCCACTAAAGCACTTGAATCTTGGAAATTAAGATTTTTTTACAAAGAGTAACTTATTAATCTAAATCTAAATCTATAAGACCATGTCAGAGAAAGAAAAAATTCAAAATTTTGTGAAATAAAAGAACCGAACAAAGAAAAATGGAAGACTAAAATATTACAACTGCTCTATGGTTCATTGGCCCATGACACAGAAGTAAGAAGTTAGTCTTATTCTGAAAGTGCACCTATGGTAGTCGCACTTGATGAACGTCCATACCATCATTCCTATTCCACTTGAACGTGGCCTCCTCCATAATTGTGATCAGTGTTTGCTTTGAGCAGGAGACATCTGGCACAACAATAGACCCTGGAATTAGTATCCTTGACCTAGCAGCTTTAGTATAACTTCTTAAGCAGCTTATTCCCAGTGTTCAGTGCTTAAGCAGTGAGATAAAGGGATCTTAAGTAAATAAGTAACAATAAGTCATATTTTCCCTTCCTTATAATTGAGAATGGACATGTACAATCAGAGATGAATGGACTAAATCAATTTCTCCTATGCTAGCGTAGTGTAAACATATCTGTCTCTGCCAGAGACAGCTCTATCAAAATCAGGGTTCCCATACCTGCCACTGGTTTCCCTCACTTTCAAAAACGATAATAGGGCCATGTTTAAATGGATGGGGACACTGATATAGATTTAGGATGTGGGGATGATTCATTATAATATGCTTACCTGCATGTGGGGAAGGGGCCACCAGAGGAGCTGGTGATGTAACAGGAGAGTAATGGATGGGGATGTTTGAAATCCCGATCCTGTTACATATCAGCAGAGCATACATAGTTGTGTCCATCTCTCAGACAACTGGCTAATTCTATGAGGCATCCTGGCATTTTCAAATCCAGGATGATAAAACCCTACTGGACTGGTCTGGATAGTCCAATGAAGGTGAAGGGTGAGCTTTTCTCCTCTCCTCCCTTGGAATCTTGGAGGAAGTACTCCCAAGAAAAGAAGGAAGGGAGTTATGATAAAAGATTAACCTAGAAAGGACTCAAGGCTTTGCAGAAGTTTTAATACTGAAACACTCCTTGCTGATAGGCAGCAGGCACAGAGCTGAGCAGCGAAAAAAGTAATTTCACTTATAATGAAAGCTCACAGAAAAAAAAATTTTCAACCAGGCTTTCTATGGAGTCATTCTTATAGGCTTGGGGTTGTGTTTAATGATTAATAACTTGCAAGTCTCCACTTAGTTTCGTCTTTGCAGGAAGAAAATACCTAATTTTGTCTCAGACTTCCATTAATTTGGTCTATATCTAATTGGAAGACTTTTGTCCTTCTGCAAGAACCAGTTACAGTAATAATCCATGGGGTCCTCACATTTAGATTGTTAAAACCCCCTCTTCTTACCTCTGACAGCATAAACATTATTGTAGATGAATCCTGTGCCATCATTCTGAATAAACATCAAAGCTGTCCTGCTCAAATTCATTGAGCAGATAAATTTGATGAATTGAGCAGATGGCTACACTGGTTTCCTAGGTTAATTCTAGATTCAGCAGAGTCCCAAGGCTTGTAACACCAAGCTGATGTTGAGTAGAGTCCTATGACTTCTGGAATTGTCTTACTTCTGCTATCTCCCTGTAACTAGACTGCCAAGGTATACTCATCCGAGAGCTGTGTGGGACCCAGAAACCCACTCTCAGATTCATCTGGGCTCCCAGCCTCCTTTTTGCAAAAAGAAATCATAACTGGACCAATAACAACTGGTCCAAGGCTGCACTACTGATGATAATCTAATTACTTTCCTTGCAGCCATCTTGATTTTGAAAAAAATGTGCCTCCCATGCAGTGTGGAGTTTAGCCTGACTACACTTTTAGATTATTAGAGGTGAACCTGCAGGAAATTTACAGTAGACAGTTAATGTGAGGCTTTGATTGTAGGCATATATGTGAAAACATAAATGGTAAATTCTAATTTTTCATGGCTGCAATTGGCTGTAACATTATTTTACGAGTAATTACATTAAACAGTTCCTGGAATCACAGGACTATGAAGTGCCGTAATCAAACCCATCTGCCTTACTGCTCTCACAACCAACTCCAAAGGTCAGGACTGTGGGGTGTTACTGCCCCAGCAAGTCATTCTCATCTCAAGCCAGTGACTCTTCTGGGTCTGGTGTACAGGACAGTGTTTCAATGCCTAGGCACTCTTGACCAAGAGAAAACTACCTTATGCTGCATGATGAGCTGCCTGTGTCCTCAAGTCACCTTCCTGTCCTCACCCTCCACATCCACTTTCTCCTCATCTCTAACCTGAATGAAACAAGTGTCCACCCCACCAATAATCCAATAATGCAAGTGCAATTAAAATTAGGCCTTTCAAGTTGAATCCCACACCCCAATTAACATAGCTCAAAAGTAAATGTGAGCAAAGGCTATGAACAGGTTAGGGGAGGATACCCAACATTTTGGGCAACTTAATGATGCTTATCTCATAGCTACTAGGGATTCCAAGAAGCTGTCTGCACAGGGTGCCAGTAGTCATTCTACAATTAGCATTTATTCACAGTTTGATATTTTCTTTTGCACCCCCAAAGTGTGTTCAAACAAAACAACATTCCCTTTCTTTTCCATGGGGATATGATTGCCTTCTTTAAGTCTTTCCTTTCTGCAGACTCTTTCCCTCTGTCCTTGGTGCTGAGACTCTCACTCACCCCTCCCCTTGGGTGACCTCTTAGTCTGTTCTCCAGTGGAGTGGGTGGGCCTTTCAGAGGCCTGAATTCCAGTCCCAGGGTCATTAGTGGTCACTTATTCTGTCACAGTGAGCTGTGTGTGTTGCATACTCCCTAACCACTACAGACAGGGGAAAGTCATTGATGAAGGATAAAAAACTAGAGACTCCTTTTAAACTTGGCGATACCCAATTTGACAAAAATGGAAGAATGGGTGGCCTGTCTTCTTTTTATAGCCCACTAGGGCTTATTCCCTAGGGATAAGTTCCTCATTGCTAGAACCCAGAACTTACTGCTAATTGTGAAAGCTTAAGGGAGAAACTCTTTCCCTCCCACCTTCTGGTAGCCGGTATTTGGGCAAGTGACCCAGACTCACCCAGAGGCAGGGGGAATGTAACCAAAAGGAAGTGGGTGGGGTTTGGGGACTGGGGGGGGTATGGGGACAGCTCCCTAGCTACATGCTCCCACTTCTTGGCCTCTGGAACCTCCTTAATTTCCACGCTTTTCCCAAGTGGGTCCCTCCCAGCAGCTGAGAACCTTCTTTAGCTTTCCAATAAATGCCCCCATTTTTATCTGCAAATGTGCATCATTTAAAAGGTAGATAGTTCTAAAATACTTATGAAAATAGCATCCCTTCCTTCTGCCCATACATAGACACCTCTTCCACCACCCTCACAATGTGATTCATTTAATCTTTGGTTAAAATTTCAGTTTATATCATTAGACACATGAAGAGTTATTTACAACTGCACATATACTATACTATGATTACAATTCCTTCCATTTACAACTCCCCCATCCAGTGTTAATAATTGCTTCATTTACTCCATGGTCCATGTACTTACCACTTCTGCCGAACCTGTCTGTAGAACTGGATATCTCTTCCCAATACATTACAACACAATAGGGAGCACATCTGTTCTCTATCATCTATCTATCTATCATTTATCTTGGAGACATGTCTTCTGAATCTCTTTATTGTTTTTACTCTTTCCTTGCATTAGTTGCTTTCTAGGCCCAATGTACAGGGTTTCTTCCACTCTCAATCTCTCTATGTCTCTCCCCAATTCTCTTTCTCCTCTTACTCCCTCTCTGATATTGGACCCCCTGTTTCCTACCATTCCCCTCCCCCTTTCTTGGTTTACTTTCTTTTTTTTCTTTTTAAAGATTTTAATGTTTATTTAATTTTGAGACAGAGAGAGAGAGAGAGAGCAGGGGAGGGGCAGAAAGAGAGAGAGATGGAGAATCCCAAGCAGGCTCTGTGCTGTCAGTGTAGAGGCCAATGTGGGGCTCCAGCCCACAACTGTGAGACCATGACCTGAGCCAAAACCAAGAGTCAGTCGCTCAACCAACTGAGCCACCTAGGCGCCCCAGTTTAATTTCCTTTTTGATGGAGCAAATTCTCTACTAGCTTCTTGAGAAAGCACTTACGAGGTAAAATTTCTGAATTATTTTACTTCACACTTGACAGTTCAGGAATAGAATAGAAGATGAGGAAATCTTTGCATGGGATTTTGAAAACATTGATTCATTAATTATATTCTTCTTTCCAGGTTGCTCTTAAGAAGCCAGCTACCATTCTGAGTCTTGATAGTTCATATGTAATCTCTCATTTAACTCTAGTATCTTTAAGAATATTCATTCTGTCTTTTATGTTCTGTTTTCATGGTGACACCTTTTTGTGGGGGTCTTGTATCATCCATCGAGTTGGGCAATTTCTGGGCTCTTTCACTTTAGAAACAAGAACACCAGCTGGGGAAAACATCTCTGAATCATTGCAACTCTGTTCTCTCTTTCTAGAACTCTTATTGTTTGTATATTTGTATATCAGACTCTGGATTCTCCCCTAATTATTTTTTTTTAACTTTCTCTCTCTTATTAAATCACTTTGATTTTTTTAAAAAATCTATGTTGGGGAAATTAGCTCAACTTTCTCCTTATAATATTTCTATTAAGCTTTTAAAAAATTTAAATTTTATTTTTAACTTCAAATAGCTCATTTTAGTTGTCTGAGTGTTCTTTAAATTTTTTTAAAATGTTTATTTAAAAATTTTTTTAATGTTTTATTTATTTCTGACAGAGAGAGAGACAGCGTGAGCAGAGGATGGTCAGAGAGAGAGGGAGACACAGAATCCAAAACAGGTTCCAGGATCTGAGCTGGCTGTCAGCACAGAGCCCGACAAGGGGCTCCAACTCACAAACCGTGAGATCATGATCTGAGCCAAAGTCGGACCCTTAACCGACTGAGCCACCCAGGTGCCCCAGTGTTTATTTATTTTTGAGAGAGAGAGAGAGACAGAGCGTGAGTGGGGGAGGGGCAGAGAGAAGAAGACACAGAATCTGAAGCAGACTCCGGCTCTGAGCTGTCAGCACAGAGCCTCACGCGCGGCTCAAACTCAGGAACCTCGAGATCATGACCTGAGATAAAATCAGACACCTAACCGACTGAGCCACCCAGGCGTCTTTGAGTGTTTTTTTTTAAAGAGCCTACTGTTTTGGTTTTATGGATGGAATATTGTTTATTATCTCTCTGAGGATATTAATCATAGTTTGGTTTTTCTAATTTTTAAAATCTCAGTATACAGTTGTTTGGGGGCTCCCCCCACCTTTCCTCATCCTAATTATTTTTCTTTTTCCTTGTATTAGTTCACTGCAGCTGCTGTAACAAAGCACCACAAACTAGCGGGTTTCAAACAACAGTAATCTATTGTCTCACAGTTCTGGGGGTTGGAAGTCGAAAGCAACAGAGTTGGCTCCATCTGAAGTTTGTGAGGAAAGGTTCTAAATTATTATTACTTTTTAATGTTTATTTTTGAGAGAGAGATGGAGAGAGAGAGAGAAAGCAAGAGAAGGGGAGGGGCAGAGAGAGAGGGAGACACAGAATCTGAAGCAGGTTCAAGGCTCCTAGCTGTCAGCACAGAGCCCAATGCGGGTCTTGAACCCACAGACCATAAAATCATGACCTGAGCCAAAGTTGGACCCTTAACTGACTGAGCCACCCAGGCACCTAGGAAAGTTCTATTCTAGGTCTCTCCCACTGGCTTGTAAATTGCCATCCTCTCCCTATGTTTGTTCACACTGTCTTCTCTCTGTGCATGTCTCTTTATCGTTTCACAAAGCATTCTTTTAATAAAGTCATTAGTCATACTGGATTAGGGGTCCATCTTAATTAATTGCATCTGCAATCACTTTTATTTCCAAATAAGGTCACACTCTGAGATACTGAGGTTAGAATAGAACCTCCACATAGGAATTTGGGGGGCATGTGATTCAACCCATAACTGTCTCTGACCTTCATGTTGAAGCTTTCCTCAAACGTCTGGTCTGTGATGCAAGAGGCTGTCCTCCTATACATTAAAGTAAGGCACCGAAGAGCTGAGCTGGAAATTGGAAGCCCCCTGTGGGTGGGGCTGGATGGTAGTGGGCTTCTCTCTAAGGTATTCCATGTGGGCCATTGTGGTACTGTGGTAGCATCAATAGGTCTTTTCTTGTGGGCTGATCAACAAGAACAACGACAACTACAACTTCCCATCTTCCACTTGGAGGGGATGTGCCTGGACACCAGCATATAGGCAGTTACTAACAGGAAGAGGGCTGTGGTTACCAGCATTCAATATATAAACCCGTATTCAATTCCTTGCTTTCAATGTATTTTTCCACCCTCATCTGTGCCTGTTGTGACTCCAATTCAGAAATTCCTGTTTTGCCTTCTTCAAAGAACAAATACCCAGTTTTCTGACAGGAGGTAGTGAGGACCAACCATCTGATCCTTTGGAACACAGCCAGGATTTGGAGGTCCAATTACTACTGAACGGATTCTAGGCTAGTCTTTCTGTTTCCAGCCCCACCTCTACCCCACTTCCGGAGTTACTTTGTGCCACCAATTCCTGAGCCTTTGGCTCCCCTGGGGTGCAGAAGAAGTATATAGTATATGGAAGAAGCATATATAATATACTTGGTGTGCAAATATAATTTGTTCCAGAAACTTGCTTGTAAACCAAAACCCTTATATATCAAAGCGAATTTCAAGAACCACTGGCTCCGTTGTGATCACGTGACATTCAGTATTACTTACTACTCACATTACAAGACATTGATCATTTATCAAGCTAAAATTTATTAGAAATGCTTGCTCATCTTGAGGAAGACTTGCAGAACAAGTTACCTTTCATATGTACATATATACAAAAGTCCATTTCCTTAAGTCTTCTGAGTCAGTTAAAAGTAAACCATTTTTTTTTCAGCTTCCAAAAAATATTTGATTTTATCTCTTTCCCATTTTCATTGTCATTTTGTATTTATGCTGTTAAAAAAAGGAAATTTCTGTTTCACTGTGCTTCTTGTGGAATTTCAGTAGGGAGCACAGGTAAACACATGTATTCAATTTCCCTTGTTTAACTAGAAACTACTCAAACCTGCTTTGTGATTAAAACAGCCCGAGTTGGGTTCTGGGGCAGGTAACTAAGAATCCTGGCTGGTTGAGCAAGACAAGTGGAGACCAATGGGTTGGACTGAAAGCCAGAGCTACAGCTCCATCCCGCACATGTACACCGTACTCTTTAGTCAAATTTTAGCCCACCTGGTTGCAGATGCCAATAGAAGTCAGGCTATTTCTTTCCTCCGTATCTTTGCTTATGCATCTCTCCCTAATCCCTGTAGTTTCCCTTCTCAGCCCCGACTGCTGGTAAACATGCACATTTCAAGAGTCAGATCAAAACTTATGGAATCCAGAAAAGCTTTTCTAATCCCTTCATGGCAGAATCAGCTCCTTCTTCTCCCACCCCTCACCCACCCCAACCCCATACCATGTGCATAATGTGTTTTATTATACTTGTCTGTTTACAGGTGTGTCTGCCGTCCGTCACTTCCAACTTCTCCCTGACTAGGTAAACCACAGGAACTGCTCTAATTCTACTGGAAAACATTCTTACACCCTTGGAGATTATGGGATAGTATGAATGTTGGCATCATTTTCACACTAGAAAGAGTGGTCATTTTCTTCAGAGGGTCCTTTGGATACTGATACATTTTGTTTACAAATTCTCTTTCTCTCTGTCCCGGATCTGCTAAAGCCTGGGCTGCTGTAGCACTTGCCACTGATCTGGGTGGATGAAATATACAAATGCATATCAAAGTGCTTGGAACTATGGATAGAAAAGGTATCTATAAACTCAGATAGCGTTTGTGTATCAGCAACTTCTGATGATAATGGTTACGTTCATTAGCTAGTTCCAATAGTGAACCTTCTGGCATCATGCATATATCATGCATTCACCCAAATTGTGCTGACCGCTTGGTGTCTACTATGCAAATTGTTCAACACTGATAAGAAGAAATCATTAGAATTCCCCATAATTAGTAAGAGTTCACTACGTGCCAAGCACTATACTCGATGTTTTATGAGACGATCTCATTTCATACTAACCATCCAGAGGCAGGAAAAAGAGAAGCAAATGAGACTTAAATCAGGTAAGTAGTTCAGCCAAGTTACATGGATGGGGAAGTCTGATTCTAGAAGTTGAGTACTTACCTGCTGCCCTCTGCCACCAGCCATCTGCATGGGAGACTGTCCTTGCTCTTTGGAGGCCCTTCCTGGCTCTTCCTGACTCAGTTATACCCTTGCTTTCTCCTCTGCACAAGAAGACTCGATGGAGAGTAGAAATTTTTCTCTTGGGAACCGGAGAATTCAAAAGAGAAAGAGGGAGAGAGGGAGAGAGCCCACAAGAAGCTCAGTCATTAAAGTATTAAATTTCACATTGATCTATGCTAATAGAGCTGTTCATAACTGTTGCTAAACTCCTCAGCACCACCCTCCTATGTGACGGCCTCACCACACCCAGTGGAGTTGCCATCCAGTGACCTTCAGTTTCCATTTGAAAAATTGTGCATTGGAGATTTTCAAAATCTCTGACATTAGGAGGTTTGTCAGTGCGTTAACTTTGAGGACTAGCAACGGGAGATTCTCAGGATTCTTTTTTTTTTTTTTTTTTCACTTTCGTGACTGAAAATGTATGCCTTGAGAATTGATTTGTCACTGTCTGGTTTTAACTTTCTGGCTGGAAAACAATGATAATTATGTCTCTTTCTTAATTTCAGCCAAGTCAGAAAGCTGCAAGTGGTGGGGCCATCTTGTGGAAAAATCACAGTCTCTAGGGACTTTTTGTGTTAGATGTGCTCAGTTGAGTCATTTACAGAAGTCGCCTTGCCCTTATAACTGCCCTCACTGTTGCTTTCAAAAAGCCAGACTTACAAGGGGTGGAGAATGAGAACAACGGCTTTGCATTTTAGCTTAGGGCAGGTTAAGAAGGAGCAATGTAATGGCTTGGGGATAAAGTGTAATACTGGTACTTTAAAAAAACAGATTTCAGGTTACTTCTGTCGTAAAATGGTGCAGATGTGCAAAATCTCTACTTCTCCTAGAAAAGGAAGGACTATATTATTCTGCAGTTTAGTTTACTGGGAGAAAGGAAGAAAAAAGGAAAGAGAGAGAGAGAATAGATGTGAAATAGCACCTAAATCACTCTTCCCTTAGCCCTTATACAATAAACCACCTCCATCAGCACCGGAATGAAATAGGCATGACAATGATTAAAATCCAGTGTTTCCTACAGAAGTCAAATGACATCAGTTTGCCAGAAGCCGTTTAAAACAGAGAGATCTTCCTCGTGGAAATCTGTAAGCTCCACTCATGTTCAGCTTGGATATAAGAAGAGATTAGGCCGCTGCTACATTGTCTAACCTAGATTCAGCAATTCATGACGTGCAATGCAGAAAACAGTTTTGCTCATACTCACACCTGGAGGAAAACCATGGAACTAATATCAGGAGAGAAAATTTGCTGTCCTGTGATCAGATATTAGTATTTGGATATTTTTTTAAAGTTTCTGTTCACTCTCAGAAAATGGATTAAAAATAGCTAACATTTTTATTGTGCTTTATACTTTTAAAGATTGAATCAATGAGTAACACAGGGCATATACTGCTCCAAAGCTATACAGCTGGCTAGTAGCTCAGCTGGGATTTGCTTCTGCTTCCCAACCTACTCCTGTTTTTACTTACTACTCGACTAACTTGTCTTATTTTGAATATTTTTTTTTCCCCTTTGGTGATTGTCTGCCCTCTTTCCCGTATTTTTGAACGGCACCACCACCTACTCTTTTCTGGTGATCTTAAAACTGCAGCATGTTTAAACATTTAAACGTTTTCTCCTTTGACTTGAACAAAATCACTAGTGTTTTGCCTGATCCTAGGTGCAGAGAAGCAGCTCCTCCCTTCTCTCTGCCTTTGTCAAGCACAATGTAGACAACTCTGGACATGTCCAGAAAGGCTGGAGTGCCCACTGCAGGTGGGGAAACAAAGCTTCAGGTTGATTGGGTGCTCACTGGGAGCACCTGGCCGGCTTCTCATCCACCCGCAATTCTTACATTCCCACAGAGAGGTAATATTAAAAAAAATTTTTAGCCTTTATTTTTAAGAGACAGAGAGACAGCATGCGAGCGGGGGAGGCGCAGAGAGGGAGAGAGACACAAAATCCGAAGCAGGCTCCAGGCTCCGAGCTGTAAGTGCAGAGCCGAACCCTGAGCTCGAACTCACAAACTGTGAGATCATGACCTGAGCTAAAGTCGAATACTTAACTAACTGAGCCACTCAGGTGCCCTGAGAGATAATATATATATTTTTTTTACAAATAGTTTATTGTCAAATTGGTTTCCATATAACACCCAGTGCTCATCCCCACAAGTGCCCTCCTCCATGCCCATCCCCCCTCCCCCCCACATCCATCAGTCCTCAGTTTTTGTCAGCATTCAAGAGTCTCTCATGGTTTGCCTCTCTCCCTTTCCCCCACCATTTCCGCCCTTCTTCTCCCCCTTGTTCCTCCGTCAAGTTCCTCCTAATCCTCCTATACGTGCAAACATATGATATTTGTCCTTCTCTGCCTGACTTATTTCGCTCAGCATAACACCCTCAAGGTCCATCCATGTTGCTACACATGGCCAGATTTCATTGTTTCTCATTGCCATGTAGTATTCCATGGTATAGATAAACCACATCTTCTTGATCCATTCATCTGTTGATGGACACTTAGGCTCTTTCCATGTTTTAGCTATTGTGGAGAGTGCTGCTATGAACATTGGGGTACATGTGCTCCTATGCCTCAGCATTTCTGTATCCCTTGGGTAAATTCCTAGCAGTGCTATTGCTGGGTCATAAGGGAGTTCTATTGTTAGTTTCCTGAGGAACCTCCACACTGTTTTCCAGAGGGGCTGTACCAGTTTACATTCCCACCAACAGTGTAGGAGGGTGCCCGTTTCTCCACATCCTCGCCAGCATCTAGAGTTCTCTGATTTGCTCATTTTAGCCACTCTGACTGGCGTGAGGTGGTATCTCAGTGTGGTTTTGATTTGTATTTCCCTGATGAGGAGGGATGCTGAGCATCGTTTCATGTGTCTGTTGGCCATCTGGATGTCCTCTTTGGAGAAGTGTCTGTTCATGTCTTCTGCCCATTTCTTCACTGGGTTGTTTGTTTTTCGGGCGTGTAGTTTGGTGAGTTCCTTATAGATTCTGGATATTAACCCTTTATCTGATATGTCATTTGCAACTATCTTTTCCCATTCCGTTGGTTGCCTATTAATTTTCTGGGTTGTTTCCTTGGCTGTGCAGAAGCTTTTAATCTTGATGAGGTCCCAACAGTTTATTTTTGCTCTTGATTCCCTTGCTTTTGGGGATGTGTCAAGTAAGAAGTTGCTGCGGTGGAGGTCAAGGAGGTTGTTTCCTGCTTTCTCCTCTAGGGTGTTGATAGTTTCCTGTCTCACGTTCAGGTCCTTTATCCATTTTGAGTTGATTTTTGTGCATGGTGTGAGAAAATGATCTAGTTTCATTCTTCTGCATGTTGCTGTCCAGTTCTCCCAACACCATCTGTTAAAAAGGCTGTCTTTTTTCCATTGGATATTCTTTCCTGCTTTGTCAAAGATCAGTTGGCTGTATACTTTTGGGTCCACTTCTGAGTTCTCAATTCTGTTCCATTGGTCTATGTGTCTGTTTTTGTGCCAATACCATACTGTCTTGAGGATGACAGCTTTGTAGTAGAGGCTGAAGTCTGGGATGGTGATACCTCCCGTTTTGGTTTTATTTTTCAGTATTACTTTGGCTATTCGGGGTCTTTTGTGGTTCCATACAAATTTTTGGATAGTTTGTTCTAGTTTTGAGAAGTATGCTGGTGCAATTTTGATTGGAATTGCATTGAATGTGTAGAGTGCTTTAGGTAGTAATGACATCTTAACTATATTTATTCTTCCTATCCATGAGCATGGAATGTTTTTCCATTTCTTTGTGTCTTCTTCAATTTCCTTCATAAGTTTTCTATAGTTTTCATCATACAGATCTCTTGTATCCTTGGTTAGGTTTATTCCGAGGTATTTTATGGTTTTTTGTGCAATTGTGAATGGGATCAGTTTCTTGATTTCTCTTTCTGTTGCTTCATTATTGGTGTATAAAAATGCAACCGATTTCTGTACGTTGATTTTGTACCCTGCAACTTGGCTGAATTCTTGGATCAGTTCTAGTAGGCTTCTGGTGGAGTCTGTCGGGTTTTCTATGTAGAGTATCATGTCATCTGCGAAGAGTGAAAGTTTGACTTCCTCTTTGCCAATTCTGATGCCTTTGATTTCCTTTTGTTGTCTGATGGCTGATGCTAGGACTTCCAGCACTATGTTAAACAACAGTGGTGAGAGTGGACATCCCTGTCGTGTTCCTGATCTCAGGGGGAAAGCTCTCAGTTTTTCCCCGTTGAGGATGATGTTAGCTGAAGGCTTCTCATAGATGGCTTTGATGATGTTTAAGTAGGTTCCTTCTATCCCAACTTTCTCGAGAGTCTTTATTAAGAAGGGATGCTGTATTTTGTCAAATGCTTTTTCTGCATCTATTGACAGGATCATATGGTTTTTATCTTTTCTTTTATTGATATGATGGATCACATTGATTGATTTGCGAATGTTGAACCAGCCCTGTAACCCAGGAATGAATCCCACTTGATCTTGGTGGATGATTCTTTTGATATGCTGCTGGATTCGATTTGCAAGGATCTTGTTGAGAATTTTTGCATCCGTATTCATCAAGGATATTGGCCTATAGTTCTCTTTTTTTGCTGGATCTCTGTCTGGCTTGGGAATCAGAGTGATGCTGGCTTCATAAAATGAGTCCGGGAGTTTTCCTTCGACTTCTATTTTTTGGAATAGCTTGAGAAGAATTGGGATTAATTCTGTTTTAAATGTCTGGTAGAATTCCCCAGGGAAACCATCAGGTCCAGGGCTCTTATTTGTTGGGAGATTTTTGATCACTGATTCGATTTCTTCACTCGTTATGGGTCTGTTCAGGTTTTCTATTTCTTCCCGTGTGAATTTTGGTAGTGAGTGTGTGTTTAGGAATTTGTCCATTTCTTCTAAGTTGTCCAATTTGTTGGCATATAATTTTTCATAGTATTCCCTGATAATTGCTTGTATTTCTGAGGGGTTGGTTGTAATAAGTCCATTTTCATTCATAATTTTGTCTATTTGGGTGCTCTCTCTTTTCTTTTTGATAAGCCTGGCTAGAGGTTTGTCAATTTTGTTTACTTTTTCAAAAAACCAACTCTTGGTTTCATTGATCTGTTCAATTGTTTCTTTGGTCTCTATGTTGTTTATTTCTGCTCTAATTTTTACTATTTCTCTTCTTCTACTGGGTTTAGGGCGTTCTTGTTGCTCTGCCTCTAGCTCCTTTAGGTGAGCTGTTAGATTTTGGACTTGTGCTTTTTCTAATCTCTTGAAATAGGCCTGGAGAGCAATGTACTTTCCTCTTAGGACTGCCTTGGCCGCATCCCATAGATTTTGAATTGTTGTGTTTTCATTTTCATTTGTTTCCATATATTTTTTAATTTCCTCTCTAATTGCCTGATTGGCCCATTCATTCTTTAGAAGGGTGTTCTTTAACCTCCATGTTTTTGGCGGTTTTCCAGACTTCTTCCTGTAATTGATTTCAAGTTTCAAAGCATTGTGATCTGACAGTGTGCATGGTATGATCTCTATTCTTTTATATTTATTGAGGGCTGCTTTATGTCCCAGTATGTGATCTATCTTGGAGAATGTGCCATGCGCACTTGAGAAGAAAGTAAATTCCCTGGCCTCAGGATGTAAAGTTCTAAATATATCCGTCAGATCCATCTGGTCCAATGTGTCTTTCAAGTCCATTATTTCTTTAGTGATTTTCTGTCTGGTTGACCTATCCATTGCTGTAAGCGGAGTATTAAAGTCCCCTGCTATTAGCACATTCTTATCTATAAGCTTGTTTCTGTTTGTGATTAATTGTTTTAGATATTTAGGTGCTCCCATATTCGGTGCGTAGACATTTATGATTGTTAGTTCTTCCTGATGGATGGACCCTGTAATTATTATGTAGTGCCCTTCTTCATCTCTTGTGATTGTCTTTAATTTAAAGTCCAGTTTGTCTGATATAAGTATCGCTACTCCGGCTTTCTTTTGATTTCCTGTAGCATGATATATATTTCTCCATCCCCTTACTTTTAATCTGAAGGTATCTTCCCGTCTAAAATGAGTTTCTTGTAGACAGCATATAGATGGATTTTGTTTTTTAATCCATTCTGCTACCCTATGTCTTTTGATTGGAGCATTCAGCCCATTTACATTCAGTGTTATTATTGAAATATGTGGGTTTAGAGTCTTTGTATCTTTTGTAGGGTTCATGTTTGTGGTGGTGTCTCTGGTATCTTTGTTCCTTGCAACCTTTCCTTCAGAGCATCCCCCTCAGGATTTCTTGTAGGGCTGGCTTCGTGGTGACAAATTCTTTCAATTTCTGTTTATTTGGAAAGGTTTTTATCTCTCCTTCTATTTTGAATGACAGGCTTGCTGGGTAGAGGATTCCTGGCTGCATATTTTTACTGTTCATCACATTGAAGATCTCCTGCCATTCCTTTCTGGCCTGCCAAGTTTCAGTAGATAGGTCTGTCACCACTCTGATAGATTTCCCTTTGTATGTTAGGGCCCTTTTCTCCCTAGCTGCTTCAAAATTCTCTCCTTGTCCTTATATTTTGCTGGTTTCACGATGACATGCCATGCAGAAGATCGATTCAAGTTACGTCTGAGGGGAGTCCTCTGAACCTCTTGTATTTCAACATTTACTACCTTCACCAGGTCGGGGAAGTTCTCTGCTATAATTTGTTCCAGGACTCCTTCAGCACCTTTCCCTCTCTCTTCCTCTTCTGGGATTCCTATGATACGAATATCGTTGTATTTGACCGTATCGCTGAGCTCTCGAATTCTTCTTTCCTGTTCCTGGATCAGTTTGTCTCTTTTTTTGTCAGCTTCTTGTTTTTCTATAATGGTGTCTTCTAAATCAATTATTCTCCTTTCTGCCTCTTCAATCCGTGCATTGGAGGCCTCTAATTTATTATGTATCTCATTTATCGCATTTTTTAATTCTTCATGCCTATTTTTATTTTCCATTCTGTCTGTAGCCATAGTTTCTTTGATGTCCCCTATGCTTTTTTCAAGCCCAGCTATTAATTTTACCATTATTCTTCTAAAATCTTGTTCAGTTATGCTGCTTATATCTGTTTTGAGCAGTTCATTAGCTGTCATTTCTTCTTGGAGTTTCTTTGGAGGAGAGCTCCTTCGTTTCGTCATTTTAGTTAGCTCTCTGGGTCTTGTTAGTTTTAATGACCTGTTATGCTCTCTGCACCTATGAGCGCTGCTGTATCCAAGAAGACTCTTTGACTGTCCAGGGCTTATACTTTCAGAGAGTGTTTTTTGAATGGTATCTCTTGGTCTCTCTTGTTGGGACCTTGGTTATTTTATTTTCCTATTCTTAGTGATATTTAGGACTCTTCACCTTGTGTACTCTGGCTTGTTTCTTGAAGTAGCCCTGGAAAAGAAAACAGACAGACAAATACACAGGGAGCAGAGGCACACAAACGCACAGAGTAATTCAACTAACATGCAAACCGAGAGGGAAAATGAAAAAGTTAAGAGATAAGATGGAGGAGGGAGGGCGAATAATAGATAGTATAAAATACATAAAAGTGTCAAAAAGGAGAAAAGAAAAGGAAAAAAGAAGAAAACTGATGGACAAAGAATGGTTTAAAGCATATAACCGGATTTCCCAGCTACAGTTAAATAGCCGTGTGTATGCAGTGCTGGTTGAAGGGCATAGAGAAAGAGAGAGAAGACAGGGTGGGGATGAGGCAAAATTGGAAATAGAATGAACAGGCAGAAGGGATAAGAAGCTTTTTTCAAAGAGCTAAATAAAGGGTAGAATATGGTTGGACAGTTGAGAGAAGGATGCTGGAATTATCCAGAGAAACTATATAGTCTAATTACTCCTGAAAGAGCTGAAAATGTCGGTAGGTGTAGAATTTACATCTACAGAATGGACTAGTTATGATTGTTTAAGCAAGCAGGTGACGGGAGTTAATCAGGTCAGTGTTCTGGGGAAAAAAGAAAGAAAAAAGAAAAAAAAAGGGAGGCGGGCACCTCTCAGGCAGGGATGGGCGTGGCGTGATCCGATGCCTCAGGCGGGAGCTCTGCCTTGGCGGTTGTGGGGAGGAGAGTGACGGTGCTCCAGTCTCCTCTTGAACCAAGCGCTGCACCTCGCTTTTCTGGGCGTGTAAACTCCGTGTACCGGGGGCGCAGCCGAAGTTGGTTGCGCTCTTCAACCCAGGCCTGTCCCAATCTCCAAATCCCCTCCGCGCGCCCCGCTGAAGTTGCCTTAGACACAGCTTCCCAGGGAACCCCCTTGGCAATTCCAGGCCCCCTGCCGAGCTCTGGGGGCGGAGTCAGAATCGCTGCTTCCTTCTCTGGGTCGGGCTGGCGCGCATGCGCGGGGGCTTGCCCGCAGAGTGTTCTGAGCCTGAGCCCGCTGGAGTGAGGAAAACCGGGTCCCTCTATGGCTCATCACCCGAAACACGAACTCACAGGCTAATTTCCCAGTTTTTAGTTCTTTGCCTTCCCTCTCGAGTCCCAGCCAGCCAGGGGCACGGACGCCCGGTGTCTGCGCGGCTCTCTCAGGGGCCCCAGCCGCCCGGGAGCTACAATGGCGGCAGGCGCGCTGCCACTCTGAAGTCCAGCTGCCAGGCACCAGCACAAAGCAGCAGTCTGTGCGCTCAGCCCCCCCCGGGACCAGCTGGCGTAAGGGGACCTGGCATGCAGGTATTTGGCAAGTACAGTCTTTCTATGCCCCGAGCGGAGGTTTTTCTGTTTCGGACTCTCTCTTTTTCCCCTCATTCCCCACAGAGGGGGATCACCTCCCACCCTGGAGTCTCAGATCCCGGCCCAATTTTATCTTCCCCGGTTCGCACTCACGTTAGAAGGCTCTCTCAGTGGATTCTGCGTCCTTTTCTCCCAACCTCTCAGGTTTTGTAAGGTTTCCAATGGCTTCAGATCTTTTCCGTGTGAGGTATGGGTGCGAGTGCCGAGAGGTAATATTTTTAATGGAGGAGGAAACTGAGGTTCAGAGAGAGGTTAAATAACTTGCTCAACCACATAGTTGGGAGGTGTCAGAACTTGAATTTGAACCCAGGATAGCCAGTTACCAAAGCAAATGTGCTTTGCACTCCACACTGCTTCTCTTTCAAGAGGTAGGATATTGTACTGAAAGTGTGGGGTTGTATGTTCAAGGTAGGCATGGATCTTTCTGGAGATTACAGTTTAAATACGATAAATGATAATGGTAAGAATCGTGTATTATATCTATTTATCTATCTGTCATTTCTGTGCAAGAGAATGAGATCAGCATAGTGTTTTGTGTGTGTGTGTGTGTGTGTGTGTGTGTACCTTTGCACATATTTCCTCTGATGGGACTACATGGGCTATGTATCCAGAGATACACCTGTTTTATTTTTCCAGATGACAGTTGTCTCATTTGGGTATGAGTTCTTGATTACAGTCCTTTTCTGTCAGTGAGCTATGAATATTAGTTACTTCTACCTTTTGGGATTGCAGATGAGTTAGAATGCTAAACTGATTCTTTTTTATTTATTAAAGCTCAGTTGACATGCAATGTTGGGTTGGTTTTGGGTGTACAACAGTGATTCTGCAATTCTACACTAGGCTTTCCAGGAGAAAGGTAGTTATCTTCTGTCATCATACGACATTATTACAATATTATTGACTGTATTCCCTATGCTGTACGTTTCATCCCTGTGACTTATTTATTTTATAACCAGAAGCTTGTACCTTTTAATCCCTTTCACCTATTTCACCCCTCCCCACTGGCAACCACTAGTTTGTTCTCTGTGTTTTTGTGTGTTTTGTGTTGTAAATTCTACATGTAAGTGAAACCATATGGTATCTGTCTTTATCTGACCTATTCCATGTAGCAAAATACCTCTAGGTCCATCAGCATAGTGCCTTTAATATCTAGCATACTGTAGGCATTGAATAAACATCAGTAAATATAATCAGGAAGGAAGAAATGTAATCCAAAGGTGATGGGGACGCGGTATGTACATTGTCAAGTCTCACAGCCTTGCTAGGGAGACAGGCATGCCCCTAACGAGCTCTCTGCAAATCAGAGCAGTGCTTCTCCACCTTGGCTTCTACTCAGGTTTATGGGAGGGGGTGCAGAGGAGGGCGGTGGGCAGTGGTAAAGCTTATCAAAAAGTGCTCATGCCCAGTGTGCATCGCAGGCCAATGAAAGACTCTCTATGTGGGCCTGGTAGGTAGGTTGAAAACGCTCCCTGAGTGGTGCTAATGTTTAACCAAGACTAGAGTCCCGCAGTGGGCACATCATTGCATGAGGACAAAGAATGGAGGCATCAACGCAGCAGCGACCTTCAGGGCTCTGTCCAGAGGGATGTGGTGCTAGAGAGAGTCTGTGATTAACGCTGGCGACAGTGCCAAGAGGAGGACATTGAGCAGGAAGCCCAAGGAGAGCAAGGAGTCCCTGAGGATCACGGGTCAGAAGCACAAACTCGGGCCCGAAGGCCGGGCTCCAGGCCTCCAGGAGGCCACCGCCGGTCCCAAGTGTGGCAGGGACACAGTGCCGGAGCCCCGTGACGCTGGAGTTGGAAATGTCCATTGATTATAAGACCCCGTGGGCAGCTGAAACAGGTCCCTGGGAGCCTAGCATTAACTGGGCACCTTTCTACATGCTCTGTCTGGAGGTCTGGCTCTGGGATTCGAGAGGCTTCTCTGTGAGAAAGGGGGCAGTGTCAGAATAGTAGTTTTAAACTCTGCCTTTAGAGTACGAGGCAGTGGTTCTCAAGTTCTATGAACAGGAGACTTAGCTGAGGACTTTTGTCAAATGAAGACCCCCAGGATTCCTCCTGAGACTCTGATCCAGTGGTAGGGGGTGGCGGTGCTTTGGAAGGCAGAAGTCTGAGTCTCCGGCAAGCACAGTGGGACCTATTTTGAGAAGCACTGGCTAGGACACATCGAGTGCATTAGGGACTGCTGCATGGCTGTGTAAAGAAGCAGCTGGCAGGGTCTGGACCCTGACACCTCCCTAAAAAACCAGAAGTCCCCCATTGTCTGGTTCATATATTGGACTCTGCAAGACTTGCTTTGAAGAAGGGGTTTCATTGATCTCAGGAAGTGGAGAGCCATTGCAGTGGTTGATCTCAAAGTCCCCACCAAACTCCAACATCCTGTGAGCCTATGCAGAGGAGACTCCCAAGGGATGGAGAGGGAGAGGAGAGGAGCAAACACTAAATTGCGGACACTGTTCTTACTTAAGGAATGGACAGAGGAGATGACTGTCGACGGGAAGACATAAAATTTTTAAAGATTTTAGTGTTCAAATGCTTTTGAAACTCACATGCCTTAAAGATAACTCAGTGAAATGGCAAGCAGCTGGCCAGGTAGCATTTTGTCTTCTATAAGGGGATGGCTCTTAACCCCAGCTATAGGATCTGGGCGGGTGGTCCACGATGGGAAATGAGAAATCCTCACCCAGGAGGGGGAAATCGCTTCAAGGCGGCCTTATTAGAGGGCCATACTTCTCCCAACAGAAGTCTTTGCATGCAGCAAAGACTATAAAATCCCTCCCACCTGGCTACAAAAGTATTTCCAGAACACCCATGGAAGGAGGCATGTGTGACAAACATCAATGGAGCATTTTGCATTGGGAGCGAATTGCGTTGCTGAACGCTTTCAGCACCTCCAGGCTCTGTTCTGGTGTGGATTTGTGAAACAGCAAAAGGAAAGACATTGAGAGAACAATACAAATAGTATTATACGGACTTTGAATAATTTCAGAGACGTCGACTGAATGCTCTCTTCATAGCGAATTACTGAGACACAGAGAAACAGCCAGCTGGATGTGCACCCCACCTCCCATACACTTCACAAGTGCAGACACTTGCTCGGCTCTCCCTGATGTCATTGCCTGTGTCTCCAGACAGCCTGTGAGTTCTCTTCAAGGACAACTATGTTGTAGTCAGTGTGCTGTATCTCAACTCTCAGCAGAGCCTGTGTTGGATGACGGGCATACGATAATTATTGTCTGATTTCATTGGCATGGACCCAAATGAAAGGCAGGAAGGAATTCTCTATAGGTGACTTAGTAGAAAAAAGATTTATTTGAATACAGCCAGTACTGAGAGACCCCCTACTCACTCATGGCTTAGGTGGTTCCCACCAGAACCACAATGGCACACAAAACACTATGCTTGCATACTATTTCTATTTTTACTTACATCTCTTCTTAAGTAATGAATGGTTCTGTCCACTTCATTTTCTCTATTCTGTAATGAAAGTCAAGTCTTCTTTTTTTAAATTTAATTTTATTAATTTTACTTTTTGAGAGAGAGAGTATGTGTGTGTATGAGCAGAGGAAAAGGGTAGAGAAAGAGAATCCCAAGCAGTCTCCATGCTCAGCATGGAGCCCAATGCAAGGTTTGACCCCACGACCCTGGGATCATGACCTGAGCCAAAATCAAGAGTCAGGTGCTTAACCAACTGAGCTACCCAGGTGCCCCATGAAAGTCAAATCTTCTTAACCCTGGTCCTTTATTATCTATTTTAAGTCCCAAGTTCAGGGATCCCATCAGGTCTTACAGGAATATCTGAATCAGGTGGTATCCATCAGGTGGATTTGGCATCCATCTCTGGTGCTCAGATGGGCAGAGGAGACGAACCATACTGTGCACAGCACTTGAAGAACTATTGCCATGGTCATGGACAACACCCTCTGGATATAAGGTCAGATCTGATGTGTGGAACCAATCAATCTAGAAACCCCAGGCACCACCACCCACCACACAAACCTGCTCAGCACCTGAACATGAGATTCCTTTTTTTGGTAAAGTTCATTTTGAGAGAGAGAGAGAGAGAGCGAGCACATGCAGAGGAAGGGCAGAGGGAGAGGGAGAGGGAGAGAAAATCCCAGGCAGGCTCTGCACCATCAGCACAGAGCCCAACATGGGGCTCAAACTCATGAACCACAGATCATGACCTGAGCTGAAATTGGATGCTTCACCAACTGAGCCACCCAGACGCCCCAAGATAGGGGATTCCTTGAACAGACTCCCACCTACTAGGGTCAGGTGCTTCTATCTTCCTCACTCTCTTCCTCTTATTTTTATATCTGTCTCCTCATCTCCATGTCTCTCACTGTCCTCTTAGCAGCCCAGCCAGAGCTTTTCCTGCACTCTGTCCTGATATCATCAGCTGTGACTTTAGTATCCATGTAGGTGGTAAAATCAAACAACCCCCCTCATGGTTTCTTGGATCCAGAGAATTCCACTTCTGTGTCACTCGTTACTTCAACCCAGAGTCACACCAAGGAGATTGTCATTGCTGGGAACGACTTCTCTTAAACTTCCTATTTCCTACCACCTGCACTTACTCTTCCACTGGAGACAGATCACCAGTGCCCATAGCCTGCTGTTAGTTTCCCTGAAGCCTTTCTTTCTCTCTGACACATCACAGAGTCAAGCACGGTCCCGGAGCATCCTTAATGTCTTGGTATCCCCTTCCTCTCTTGCTCTTTCCAAGATCCAACAATGGATCTATTCCATAAAATGTCTGCTAATACAGCCGGGTATTAGGTACTGCCAGTCTTATTGGAAAAGATTCCTCAACGTATCTGCTGGCATCACTACAAAGTCTCGCTCCCCTGCCTTGCCTGGGCCTTGAACACTGAAAAACTATCTCTTTGTGTTTGTCAACTACCACGTTCATCTTTTTCTACTTTCCTCAAGCTCCCTAGCCATCCCTCCCCCTTTCAACCCTCTCGCCCTCAGCAAACTGTAAGCCTCCTACTTTCTAATTAAATAAAGACAACAGAGCACAAACACTTTCCTACTTCTAATGAAGCCCACACTTCATTCTTCCCTTTCATCTTCAGATAAGAATCAATCCCTCTTCCCCAAATATTTTCTCCATTGTCCATCTCCTGCCACCAAAGTTTGCCTCATTTCCCTTGTGTCTTCAACTTCTCTCTCTCCTGTTAGGTCTCGCTTCACAAATCTTGTCAAGTCATCTTCCCCAGATGGTAAGAGCCTCAGAAGAAGGGGCCCTGATTGATTCATCAATGTCTGCACTCAGTATTGAATACATAGTAAGCAATATATATTTGTTGGATTGAATCCTTTACACGCCCACAAATGTTATCACTATATCTGAAATTTATATCCTAATTTTAAATTCACCTTTGAATAAGGACTCACTAATAGGGAAAGGCTTTTAGCAAATTCATTAATTAGAGTCATTCTACTGTCAAATTTATTTGCTCATCTGAACTGAGGTTACTTCAGTTTTATATTATCATTACTACTTGTCAGTGAATGATAAAGAGCTTGAATTTCATAAGTATGTGTAAATTATAGTTAAAATAATAATTACTATTAATAGTTAAACAAGTCATTTATTCCTAGGACAGACATGTGCTAAGTAATATTTTTTTCATACTAATAGTCGTTATGAAGTAAAAGTTCTCAGGGAATTGAGACCAACCTGGTAAGAATCATTTTCTACATGTACTGTGAATGTGCATTTGACCTTGGAAGCACTAGGGTGGGAAGAAGAACAAAGATCAGAGCTTAATTTAGATCCACACAGACATTGTAGGAGTTTGTCAGGGAAAATAAGTTACTTGGAAGAGGTGAGTTTTGGATTGCAGTTTAAAGTGGGAATGACTCTTGGAGCCCCAGGTCAGTTAGCCAGGGACTAGACCAGACTAGGGAGTTCTGAGCCCCACCTAGAGAGTGTTATACCACTGCTCACACGAATGGCCAGACTCACCTGTTGAGCTGCGCTTGACTTGTCTGATTCTATGCTGGTGACATACCTGCTTGACCAGCCTATTCTTGCATTTTGTAAAAAGAAAAATAAAAGAGGAAGAAGAGGAGGAGGAGGAGGAGGAGGAAGAAGTTTCGAGCCTTATGTTTTCTCTCCCTTTCCATCTTCATCAGGGGCTCAGATCTGGGCCCACGGGGTGGGGGTGGGGGTGCTCCTGGGCTCAGACATGGGAGTTTGCTTCATCTTCCCCTTGGGTGAACCAGGGACTGCCCTCAAGCTTCTTATTCCTTTTTTTTTTTTTTATGCTTTATTTTATTTTTGAGAAAGGGAGCATGGGTGTGGGAAGGGCAGAGAGAAGGGGACAGAGGATCTGAAACAGGCTCTATGCTGACAGCAATGAGTCTGATGTGGGATTCAAACTCATAAACAGTGAGATCGTGACCCAAGCTGAAGTCATACAGCCAACCAACTGAGCCATCTAGGCGCCCCCAGGCTTCTTATTTCTAATGGCAATGCCTCACTCTTTTTCCTATTTTAGGTCACTGGGTTCTTTCTCATCTTCCTGGGCCTTCTAAGGAGAATCCACATTTGTTCTGACACTGGGGTTCAGCCTCATTTTTGTCAGCCTTCCCCTGGCCTTCTGTGTCCACTTGTCTTTCCCTCTGGCTGGGTGTGGCTGGCTTGTTGATGAATTCTGGTGGGGTGGCTGCCAAACACAGGCTGCTGAATTCCCTCGCACTGGCCAACATGCCACCTGCGGCCCCTTGGGTCTCTCTGCTTCCCACCCATGGCTGCCCACCCACCTTCCTCGGCTCCTTCCTGCTCCCGCTCCTCCATCCACCTCTGTTGCTCCTCTCCCCCATGACAGGGACCTTCTACTGGGATCCTCTGGCTTCTGGGACCCCAAGGGCTCTGTGTGAGTCTGTCATATTTCCAGCTAAGTTCTCACGTTTAGCGAGTCTGGGAAATGAAGTGGGCACTGGGGTATAAAGCATTTGGTGTATGCCATCTTTTCTGGTAACTGTGTTGGGGTGTTGCACCTGACCAGGCCCCAGAGCCCCCTGAAAGCGTGCACAGGGGAGGAGGACAGGTGAAGTCAGGGTGCTCTGTCTGCTCTGAGACTCTTCTCTCACAGCTCCAGCACCCATGAACCTTCAGGAAAAGAAACCCTGCTTTCCTGGCTGTGGGAAGTCTAGTCGTGTGGTATGGTTGCCCTTCGTTCAACATGGCCAGCTCTCTTCCAGCCGATGAGGTCAGACTGTTAGGGTTCCAAAAAGAAATGCTACTTGCAACTCAGAGACAGCATTCTGTAATCAGAAGACTTTTATCCTCTGGTTTGAACATGGGGATAACCTTTTTTTTTTTTACTATGCGATGTGGTGAGCAGGTCATCACACAAAGGCTGGGCCAGGAAAGGTGGGGCTGAGTCTGGGTCAGGGAGAAAAACAGTTCATTTTGTCAGCACTCAAGAGTTAAACACCCCTTTAGAGTAGGAAATATACAGACTTCTCTGCTAAGCACATGACATTGGCAAGAAGAGCTTCTAGAACCAGGAATCACGAAGTGACTGCCTTGTGCCTCCAGGTGGAATGCAAATCCACAGCTGATGTCAATGGAATGTTGAACACTCACGTCAGTGATCTTGAAGTCACGAATTGTCTTTTAACCCTAACACATGTGCAGCTTGGGAATGACAGCGGTTACCTCAATGTGCTCTTCTTACATTCTTGAAATTTCTGATCTTGTGTTTTTACAGCAATATTCAGACCCTGCACCTCCATTCCCTACCTTGAAAAGTTGAATCCCTGGTTTCTTACTTGGTTCTTCTCAATCTGCAATTTCAGAAGGGATCTCAGGGGGTGCATTTTTAGCAATGATCTGATTCCTGCTGTGATGCTAATAAGCAGGCCCATCTTCTTACCTTTTAATAAAGTCATCAGCAGAAACAAGTGGGCCTCACAGGGGAGTGCAGGGAGGCATTTATCCTCAACGGGACAAGGGTTCTCTTCTGCGTAATTGACAGTAAATAAAACTAATGTCTAATTAAGAGGTTGACATTGCATAAAATACACCTCCTTGCCTGGGACTCGAATGCCTTGTATCCTAGTTTATCAAGGCGCTGATTGGACACATTTTTGTCCTGATCCCACTAGTCAATGGCAGTGTGTGCTGGACTGGAAGGGCTCGGACCTTCCAGTTCAGGATGAAAGCACCCTGAGGTGGACACGTGGAGAGTCTGCAGGGCGTCTGGTGGGGAGCTCCAGGCAGCCATGTAAGCTGACAGGCATCCTGTGGCGGGGGCTGGGAAGACAGGTAGTCAAGGCTGGCCTTAGGGAATAAGACTTAGGAATGAGTAGGAACAAGATGTCGGGAAAATGGAACTGTTCACATATTTCAGAGAATATGATGAAGATCATTACTGGATGAACAAGAGCTTGGCCATCGGAAGGGGAGCGGCAAGAATGAGCAAAACCGGGTTTCAGAAACTACACACCTATCACGGTTCTATAGCTGTCTCTTGACAGTGTCTTCCACCACCAGATGCTAGGGGCCCATTGCTCAAAGCCCGGTCTGTGGACCCCAAGCACCAACACCACCCATTAGAAATACAGAAGCTCAGATCCCAGCCCAGATCTACTGAATCGGAATTTTCCTTCGGTCAGGGTCCCGGGGCGACCCACACATGCATTAAAGTCGGGAGTGCAG
Organism: Hyaena hyaena; assembly: GCF_003009895.1. NCBI lineage: Eukaryota > Metazoa > Chordata > Mammalia > Carnivora > Hyaenidae > Hyaena > Hyaena hyaena. Next base: position 466,179 of record NW_024081443.1, on the reverse strand, counting down.
CCCTCAACGACAAGATTCCTAGAGCAGGTGCTTTTCTTCCCTCTTCACTGTGGTCTTCACAGTGGCTGCCAGATGACCACATAACACATATTTCCTGAAGAGATTAACTCATTAACTGGGGGAGTTGGTGCTGAAATCAGCCTGGAGTACTTATGTCGGCCGAGTCCAGGAGCAAGATTAGCCCCTGAACGTGTAAGAAACAGAGTCTAAGTTAGGGCCAGAGCCCACATGGGGTGTGGAGGAGGAAGGCGCAGAGCCCAGCCCCCTGAGGATCCTCCTGGCATGCACGAAGCCCCGTGGCATAGTGGGGCAGGGGTCTGGGTTCTGTCTGCCCCTTGTGAGCTGAGTAACATTGAACAAATGGCTTACTTCTTTATGGGCCCATTCATTCATCTATAAACCAGCCAGATAAAAAGATCTGCCTTGCCTTTCTCACTGACGTCTTAGAAGGATTAATTGAAACAATATACACAGAGACACTTTGTAAACAGGAATCAATTATACGCAGATGAGGAATTCTTGTTTGATCTGCCCTTTGATCTGCTACTTGTGCCTGCCTTGAGCCTGCCCTGCGCCACAATCACCCTGCAGGACGTGGGGCTGGGGCCAGGCTCCAGGGCAGGGGCAGGTGCTGGCCTGACGAGGTCCACCTTCCAGCCCTCCAGGTCACTGCCAAGGCCACCTGCTTCTCAGGATGGCTGTGCCAGGTGCAGGGGCGCAGCAGCTTCCTCTCAGCATTGGATTTATTCCGACCATTCAACAGGATAATAGGCAGCAAGAAACCCATCAATCCCACATCAGCCTGACCCCATTTTACAAACCTGATGATACTTAGCATACCAGCATGTTTGCTTTCTTTCCAGCAAACAGTCAAACGTGATTAAACTGTCTCCTCATTTCCATATTAATAGCACACCCATGTGAAGAATTTAGGAAAACGCATTTCTGGAAATCTCATTTTTGATTTAAAATTTTCCAGTGTTGCGATGAACAGCAACACACCGCTGTGCAGAAATGTCCCCTCCTGTCAGGGAGTTCAGAGGAGATGTTTTTCCCTTTCTGGTAGCTTCTTCCCATGGTCAACAACTCGGCCACAAAATGCTTTCTTCCCCAGCAGTTCCCTAAGGCTGTGACTTAAATGTGCTTCTCACTGGTCTCTCTTTATTGGGAGCAGGGGAGAGAAGGCTTCCTAGTGATCTGGGTAAGGTCCCTCCTCACACTTAGAGGTGACAATGAAATTACTCCATCACCTACCAGAATCTGGAACGGGAGACCCTTCATCGTCTGGTTGGATGGATCCATCCCCTCTCACTTTTCTTCAGATTTGGGGCAGAGACCAGTGTGCAGATGAGGAATGGGAAGGAATCTGAGCACAGCAGAGTCCCAGACCTCCCCTGAACACATCCTGCAGGCTGACAGCAAATCCCATTCTCAGCCTCCCAAAGATAAGGCTTCTCTGACCACCCATCCTTGCCCCCCCCCCCCCCCCCATGAGAATGCCAAGAGGCAGGTCCAATCCCAGGCTCTGGAAGCAGGTAGGGCGGGGTTCTTGTCTTAGCTCCTTCAGGGACAGGCCGTCTCATTTGGAGCAAGTAGTTACCCCACGTTGTTTCTTGGGTTCTGAAAAGAATAATAATATTATTTGTGTGGATCTGCCTCATGAGGTTGTTATGAGAAATCTTAAATAAATGATGCACATAAAACACTTAGCTCAGTGCCTAGAATAGAGTAAGTGCCCAGTCAAAGTTGGCTGTTGCTATTTTGTTTTTATTGTTGTAAATAATAAATCATTATTCACTGTTCACTCAGAATCCCATTAACAGCGATGGAGAAAGAAGAGTTCCCAGCGAAGACTCCTCCTCAGCTTGGCCCCTTCGGCAACTAGGGGGCAAGGAAGGGGGGAATCTATTTGGAAAGGAGGCGGGCACCTTCCACCTGTGCTCTTGAATCATGTTCCTATTCCTTGTGACTTTAGGAAGAGCCCTGTTCCGGGGGCGAGGACACGCATAAAAGAGCCCCAACTCTGTATCTTTCCGCTTGGTAAGTTTCTGAAAGCGCCTAAAACTCCGGGATTTCTCTGAACTCACTTCCGGTTTCTTGTATTCCTGAAGGGGGCGTAAGGAAGGATGGCTTATTTGTGGGGGGTTGGGGAGATCAACAGGGCACCGCGAGGCAGGTTTTAGGGGGGAGGAAACTGAGATCCAAAGTGCAGTTAAGCGACTTGTTTGGGACCAGAACAATGGTCTTCTGGGTCCAGATGGATTGTTTTTCCACATGGCCCCACCGCCTCTCAAAAGGTCTGTTGGTTGAGATAAGCCACGCTCCGACGTCAGCAGATTCATGGTTGACTTCTGTCTAGCTGTCTCCCAGGACACTTGTCTGCCAGGTTGCAGCGTCTGGTCCCATGTTAGTTTTGTAACCATTACGTTCCCAGTACCAGGTGTCTGGCCCTGTGCTTGGAGCTATGGAACTTCATTCTATTTCTGAATTCTGCCATCTGCACTCCAGGGTTTTGTGTTCCAGACTCTTTTTTGTGACTCTTTCTCTGTGAATCATTCTAATTGATTCAGGGGTTTTCTTATAAGACACAAAACAGGGAAATGGCCCGTTTTGTCTGCGGTCGAGGAGTAAAGGGGGATGAGAGAGGAAGGAGAGAGAGGACCCCTTCTCTCCTCTCTGCTATTGCCCCGATTCTGTCCACACTGATTTCCAGGTCAATGGTCCAGTGGTGCCTGCCTGGAGCCCTCCAGAAGAGGCCGTGTGAGGTCCTCCAAGCAGTTAGCAGAATGCTGCCCCCATGTCGCTTTCCATCTTCATCCCTTCCACAGGCTCATCTCTGTGCCTCTGAATGTTTGCCTGGGAAACACCATATGTGTGAACTAAGTTTATAAAGCGCTCTGTTTAAGAATAAATTTCAAGATGCTATTTTTCAGCAGACTATGAATCACTTAAACTCATTTGCAAGATAAACTGTTTGCCAGGGGAAATTCATTTTTGAGGACCGAAGACAGAGTGAGAGTCATAATACATGGGGCTTTTCCCTCCTGATAGTCATGAGCTGTTCTGCCAGGAGGGATAAGAACGGGCAGCCATATAGCTTTTTAAATGCAAACTCCTGAGTAATAAATATATATATCCCATGTAATACAGTACACTCAGACTACCGTCTTCAGAGCTGCATGGCATTTCGTCAAACAACTTGAACTTTATTTTGTTTTTTCGGCGGCAGTAGGAAGATGAATATTATAATTTTTAAAAGAGGTTGTATAGAGTTGTGCTGTTCCTTGATTTACCAAAGGGCCATGTATCTGACCACCTGGTAATAAAAAAAGCATGTCTGAAAGATACTTCCCCTGGATGAATGTTCAGTGAAAGACTTGGTGCTGATATGGAATGTGGTTGACGTGCCCTTGATGGGCAGGGAGAATTCATGTGCAATGGCCACTGATACTTGCTGCCTGTGTTGGTAGGTCTCAGATGCATTGTTTTAATTTTATCGTATTTTGCTGCCTTTTCGCGTGTTCATGGCTGTTGGCTGAATTGTGCCTCTTCACCTCTCTCTGTTCAGTCTGTCGTTTTTGTACTCTTATCTGGAGAAGGGAAGCTAGGGCCGGCTAATGATGATGAAAGATACGCGTAAAAAGCAATCAGCACTACTTCATCAGGAGCAAAGCCAGTATTTAGGTCATTGCCCTGGACCAGAGCCCTTTGCATCGATTGCCTCACTTCTACAGGGAGCATCTCAGGCTGTGCGAGGGGAATTGTCTAGAGAAATGCAGCACATCACAGAACTGTGCACCTGGGAACTGCTGACCATTTTAAGATGGATTGCAGCAGGATTAAGAAACTGCTGGAATGCTCTTGTTTACTTGCCGCCATAATTGTACAAATTGTGCTGGCTTCCCTTCTCTCGAACGTTTCCTTTTAGCAATTCCAGCCAGGGCTGCATTTCTAAAATCAATCCTGACTGGGCCGCCAGGGATCAAACCTCCCAAACTGACTGTAACCAAGTGATCAGTTATATATATATAAACCCTGCCTGAGACTTGCATGTTGAGAAACCAGTGGGAAATGGGGTGTATATGCAGGCGCAGAGGCTCAGATGCAGGTCTTAGGTGTGTGCTGAGTACAGCTCAGTTGTTCCTGGCTTTCCAGCTGACCACAGAGTAAGGAACATGTCTGGGCTCCTTCTAATCATATTCCATACAGCCTGGAGAGTTGAAAGCAACTTGGGTTTCTGGTTTGACTTAATGCCAGTGTGCATGTATAGCTGGTTTGCAGTGTGAACCAGTCTGTTTGTTTAACTGTTAACTTTGAGATAGCAGGAGCCAAGTCCCATGTTTGGTGCTCGACGGAGAGTCACAGATTATTTTACAGAATTTTCAATTTTTGTTGACTCCCCGGACCTTCCGTTTTTCTGCACGGAAGGAAAGCAGAGGACCTGGGGAGTTCCCTGGCCAGCACCTTCCCGGGAACTTGGAGCCTGGAGCGTGGTTTAGGCCGTAGTCGGTTGCTCAGCACTGTCGAAGGCACTCTCCTTCTTGACACAGTGGTGTATGTCCATAGTGTCCGTGTGTGTCCACGTGTTTGCCTACGACCCAACACGTGACATGCACGAAACACTGGAGTCCCCCAGTGCTATCCCTGAGGACAGGCGCTGCCTTTTATTCAACTTTTGGTAGCCCATTGGCTAACACAGTGCTTATCCTCAATGAAGCCACAGAGATAACAGCGGTTATAAAAGAGAAACCTGGAGTTACAGCCCTGAATTAACTTTATGCCAAAGTACAACCTCTCTTCACAAACACAATCAATTAACAATTAAAGGCATAATCTAAAAAAGGGAAATTTTACGGGTTTGAATGCAAACTATGTGAGCTAATAACCAAATTTGCGTCCCTATGCAGTAAATTATGAAGTACATAAGATCTCCTATGGAGTACCCTTTCCAAACAACTGGAATTTAATTAAAGTTTAGATCTAATTTGCACTCCACAGGAAATTCAGAGAAGAGAGAAACTAGTTAAATAAGACCCCAAAAGGAACAATTTTACAAATCCAGACTATGGGACATTCTGCTGGACAACTGAACTCATCTATAAGAGACTTAATATAAGAGATTAAACAGAGGATGATGGAGGTGGATGGAGTGCATTCTATATTGGGAAAGACTTACCAGACATAACAACCAAAGGTAGTGTGTATTCCTTCATGTGGGAGCCTGGTTTAGGGAAAAAGAAAAGCCATAAAACAAAGTGGCGCTGACTCGTCGAAGTGAGGCCTGAACTGTGCATTATACGACATCAGACAGTTATACAGGAAATAGGAATTGTTGGATGTAGGTGGTGGGCGTTCATTGTATCAGTCTTTCTATTCTTCGGTGTGTTTGAGATTTCTATTCTAAATTTTTTTTAAGAAAGTAAAATAGCAATTGGACAAGAAAGGAAGTTGGAATCAATATAATGCTCTAAGGAAGGCAGGTGAGAATCAGTATATCAGTGTATCTCTGGGGCCCACAGAGAGCTCCACTTTGCTGGAGGGTCAAGGCCAAGAGACCACAGAGGACTGTGTGGATGGCAAAAGCAGCCAGGACTGACCATGCCTGCTCTGGAGCTTGAACCATTTACTGGAGACAAGTTGGGGAGGGGGGGGCGGGGAAGCAGTGGAGGCTTTTATTTTTAAATAACAACTTTACTGAGATACAATTCATAGAGCATAAAGTTCACTCTTTTCACATATACAATTCAGTGATTTGGGGGCTACTCAGTGTTGTGGATCCCAACACTGTTAATTCCAGAACATTTTTATCACCTCAGTTTGAAATCCTATACCTATGAGTGATCTCTCCCCTCTTCCCTTTCAGTCCATGGAAACCACTAATTTGCTTTCTGCCTCTATGGATTTGCCTTTTCTGGACATTTCATACACCTGGAAGCATAGAGTATATGGCCCTTGGTGTCTGGTTTCTTTCACTTAATAGGTTCCAATGTTCTTTCATGTTGTAGCGTGTATCAGAACTTCATTCTTCATATGGCCAAACATTTTATACTATGGATACACCATATTTTGTCTATCCATTTTTCAGTGGGTGGACATTTGGGTTGTTTTCATTTTGGGGTAATTATGGATAATGCTGCTACGAAGGTGGTCAAAAGGTACAAACTTCCAGTTTTAAGACAAATGAGTCCTGGGGATGGATGTACAGCACGGTGACTCTAATTTTCAGTTCAAAATGATGAAAAATAATGTGATGAACAATCATGGGCAAGCATTTGTAGGGGCATTTTGATTTTAAATCTCTTGGGTAATATACATATAAGATATAGTATATGCTATATCCTATATGTTTAACATTTGAAGGAATTGCCAAACTTTCCACGGCAACAGAACCATATAGCTTCCCACCAGCAACATATAAAGGTTCTTATCTCGCCCCATCTTCACTGACACTTATAACCATTCATCTTTTTTATTATAGCCACCCTAATGGGAAGTAGTATCTTATTGTGATTTTGATTTACATTCTCCTAATGACTAATGAGACTGAAAATATTTTCATGTGCTTATTGGCCATTCATACACCTTCTTTGAAGAAATGGTTCTTTGACCCCTTTGCCCATTTTTAAACTGGGTTGTCATTTTATTTGTGTTGTAAGGAATAATGATGTTATGATAAATAAGGGTTTTTTGATTATCAGTCCAGTGTGGACATGGAAGAAGAGAGGCATGTGTGAGTGAAAGAGATTTACTACATTCACGGTCCCAGAGGAGGGAGGCATGGCACGCATGGACCAAGAAGCCTCATGGGTGGAGCACCAAAGAATTGGCTCAACCAAGCAGCTGGGGAGTTATGAGATAGTGGTGACAAGAGAACAAGTGTATTTCTTGGGAGTAGAACACGTGCAAGAGGTATGGGGAGATTTCACCAGTGTTTTGAATGTCATTATCATTTTGAGTCCTTATCATATTGAGACAATTCCTTTTCATTCCTAGTTTGCTGAATGTTTTTATGTTGGATTCTGTCAAATGTTTTTTAGTCCAGTGACTGAGAAAAATCATGTGTTTCCCCCCCACTACTCTATAATGTAGTGTATTACATTGATTGATTTTCATATGTTGAACCACACTCATATTCTTAGGATAAATTTCATTTGCCATATAGAATAGAATAGAATAGAATAGAATAGAATAGAATAGAATAGAATTCTGAGTTCAGTTTGATAATATCTTATTGAAGATTTTTGTGTTATATTCATAAGAAACATTGTTATGTAGCTTTCTTGGTTTTGTCTTTCTCTGGTGTTGATATCAGGGTAATACTGGCCTCAATAAATGCATTAGGAATTGTCCTGTCCTATTCTATTTTATGGGAGAGTTTGTAAAAGATGAACATTAATTCTTCTTTAAATGTTTCTCTCATGGCAGAATAAAAACCCATAAAAACCCATAAAAACATCTGGGCTTTTCTTTTGGGGGAGATTTAAAAACTTTTTTTAATGTTTATTTTTGAAGGGGAGAGAGAAAGACAAAGTGTGAGCAGGGGAGGGGTAAAGAGAGAGGGAGGCACAGAATCTGAGGCAGGCTCCTAGCTGTCAGCACAGAGCCTGACACAGGGCTCAAACCCACAAATTGTGAGATCATGACCTGAGCTGAAGTCAGACACTTAACTGACTGAGCCACTTAGGTGCCCCTTGTGGGAGGTTTTTTGTTTTTGTTTTTTAAATTCAATCTTTTTACTGTTACAAATCTATTTAATTTTTCAATTTCTTCTTGAGTCAATTTCAGCAGTTTGTGCCTTTCTATGGAGTTGTCTATTTCATCTAGATTATCTAATTTATTGACATATAATTGTTTATATATTCTCTTAGAAACCTGTAGTGATGTTGCCTCTTTAATTCTGGATTTTGCTAAGGAGTCTTTCTTTCTTTATTTTTCTTTTCTTTTTTTTTTTTCTTCACCAGTCTAGCTAAAGCTTTGTCAATATTATCGATCTTTTCAAAAACTCAACATTTGGCTTCATTGATTTTCCTGTATTGTTTGCTTTGTTTATTTCTGTTTTATTCTATAACATCCTTCCTTGTGCTTGCTTTTGACTTAATTTGCTCTTCTTTTCCTAGTTTCTTAAGGTATAAAGTTAGGTTATTGATTTGAGACCTATCTTGATTTTATAAGCTCATTCAAATTCTGAGCTTATAAAGAAGAGGAAGGACAGTCCACAGAACATATAAAAAGAGCACACCTCCCCTACATCCGGTTTAGTGGTTGTTCGGGCACAGAGACTCCTGGTGGTGATTCATCTCTACTGTCTCTTGACAACCACAATCACCTCTGTACAAGGAAGCCCCTTACTGTCAGCAACAGAGAACAAATGTTTCAAAGTAGTGCGATAGGATCTTCTGCCAATATTCTAAAAAAGCAAAGGCCCAGAGTTTTACTTGAAGTCACAAATGGGCTTTTTTTTTTACCTTAAAGATCTTCAATCAGGGGCGCCTGGGTGGCTTAGTCGGTTAGGCGTCCGACTTTCACTTAGGTCATGATCTCGCGGTTCGTGGGTTCGAGCCCCACGTTGGGCTCTGTGCTGACTGCCAGCTCAGAGCCTGGAGCCTGTTTCANGCCTGGGTGGCTCAGTCGGTTGAGCGTCCGACTTTCGCTTAGGTCATGATCTCGCGGTTCGTGGGTTCCAGCCCCGCGTCGGGCTCTGTGCTGACTGCCAGCTCAGAGCCTGGAGCCTGTTTCAGAGTCTGTGACTCCCTCTCTCTCTGACCCTCCCCTGCTCATGCTGTCTCTCTCTCTCTCTCTCTCCTAGAAATAAATAAAACATTAAAAAAAAAAGATCTTCAATCAGAGTCTTCTAGAATGTGACAGTTGATATTCCCAGATAGAGGCCATCACACGGAAGACTTAGGGTGGGGGCTGGTAAGCAGGAAATCTTGTGCCTAGAGAGATCTGTGTTAAAGTGGCTACTTACATGTCCTCCTCTGGGAGTCAGAATGGGTCGTGGAATCTCAGACGGGGCTGCGCCCTGAGTGGAGAGCAAGTTGAGGCAGCTGTCCAGGTTAACGGCTCTGGAGAAAGGAGTTATGCAGGTTACACAGTGAAGAGAGCTGAGGCAGCTAATAAAAGTTCTTTTTTTCTGAGAGAATGTAGGGCAGCGGAATTGAGAGACCAAGAGAGGAGCCTAGAAGCCAGGGCTAGGAGAAGTGAGGGAGAAGATAGAAACCAGCGTGCGGTGAGGGGAGGGCATGAGAGGCACTGGGGACAGGTGCCAAACCAGACAGACCCAAGGTGCTTTGGAAAATGATCTTACCCTCCAGGAACTAAAAGGAAGAACTTAAGGAAGTAATTTGGCTTTGGTGAGAGTGCAGCGGACCAGCCAGAAGCTGGCCCCGAGTCAGGATTAGGACTGTGAGCATTCACCCCCAGATGCTCAGTACCTTCCCCAGCATGGGGGCTGAGCACTCTTCCTCCAGGTGCACGTCACCCCCAGCACCAGGGGTACTTCTGGTTGAGCAGCCTTCTGCTTTGGAGAAGCATGATCACACAGTCCCCATATTCTTGTGCCCTCTACTCAGAACTAGCAACAGCTAGTTTCACCACATGTCAACATACACCCTGGAGAAAACAGGTCTGAGTGTTTGCTTCTTTCTTTCCTAGCCCAGAGGAGTGACTTTGGGACCCAAGGACAAGTGGCAAAAGGAGCCCCGCCCCCCCGCCCAAGGAGCTGTAGACCCTAATACTAAGGATATGGATTGAGCTGAGTCATGAACCACACCGGATGAAGCTCATCTCCAGAAATGCCCCTCCTCTCTCTACATGCTGCCTTGTTCATGGTCATGGTTTATGTGTCAGCATCTTGGGTCCCACTCTGTGGTAGTGAAGACACAGAAGTGCTTTGCAGGAGGACACAGGGATGAACCCAAGGTCTGGGGCTCAGGGTCACAGTAGACAAATCCTGAAGTTAGAGACCCTGAATTTCTCCTCAGTCATACTTTTGTTTGGATTCAGCCTCTCACTCAATGATTTGCACCTCCGGTTACACTGACAGAAGTCAACAGTCTCCTATGAGGAGAGAGAACACGTTTCAGTGTTTCAGTGGAAGCTTGGTTTGTTCTCACACCACAGAGGGGGAAGACTTCCCCAACACCATCTGCTCCCAATGAGCTCATAAGAGTTGATTGATAGTAGAATTGTTTTTAAGGCAGAATTCCTGCTTCAAATTTACTCTACCTATCTTGAAATAGCAGCTACAAGCTCATTGGAGTAACTGCCAAGATACGAGCAGGGAATCATTTATCATGTTATCTGTAAGTATCTACCATGAGTACTTTGGGGCACCGAGAGAATGGTACCTTCAATTTTGATAAAGGCAAATGTGGAGGTGGGGATGAGGTGGGCAAGAAGATAACTATTTGTGGTCTGGAGAGAAGACGTAGCATCCCTAAAATAAGACCGCAGAAAGGGATGAAAAGTTGTCATTTTACCTAGTGTTTCTTGTTCCCACAAAAGAGAGTATTTACCTCCATGATATTTCTGCCTCAAGATGCATTTAATTTCTGGCTAATTGAGTCAGATTACAAATCACATCTGTTTAATGTAAACAGAGACCCAGTTAGGCTCCAGCCTTTCCACCTGAGTCACTCTGTTAATTAAATTCCTGATTTATCAGCTTCCCTCTCTTTATCTGCCTCAGGTTAGATTGCCTGTGGTCTTCATGATTTCCTGAGATGGAAACCAGTTGAATGGACATTAGGCAATCTCAGATGCCTCCCAGGTTAGGAAATCAGCACCTCCAAGGCAGCACAATTTACTCTCCTAGCTTGATCTGCATTATAACCAATACAGTAACACACCGTGAGGAATACTTTCTCAACAAATGATAGACTCTGTATCATTTTTTGGAATGCGAATTAATTTTTATGATACCATTTTGGATGTCCAAAGCACCTTTGCATCTTATCTCATTAAAACATGCCTGTGAGTTAGTAACTCTGGTGTTACTATTACGGCTGAAGTTCAAAGAGGTTAAAGAAGTCCATTCAAGGCGAGAAAGCTAGTAAATGGTAATACTACAAATATAAATATGATGGTCTTCTCAAGTGGCCATGGTTTTGTGTGTTTTCTTCCTTTTTAGCTACATCATGAAAAAGACCGAACACTACTAGCACTAATCATAAATCTGATTGTATAGGTAATAAACTGAACCTAAATAACTGATGCAGAGAGAGTCTGCAGAGCTGGTTGGGTCCTCTTGGGGTTTACAGCGTTCTGTTGATTCTGTCTCGGGTCCATCACATGCATGTGAGAAGCAAAGTATCTCCTCTAGAAAAGCAATGTGTTGGTGTTCAGCCCTGAACCTCTAGACCCTTGACACACTCTGCCTTGGCGTGTTTCCCAGGGAGGATACCATGTTGGACTCATGTCTGCATGTGCAGACCACACTGCAAAAATGCCCAGGCACACATTGCTGTTTACGTGTATAATCTTTCTATGCCTCTATACATGGTGCTCCAATGGCTTTCCTGCTATCTACCAATATAATGGAAGCCCCTCACCTAACGTTCAAGAGCTCTCTTTTGAAACGTTTCCCACCACTTCATGTCAACATAAAATTTTAGGCATGGTTTGTCCAGCCACCCCCTAACAGTTACTTGCTTGCCCTATTCCTGGCTTTCCTGGTCTTTACTTCTGCATTATCCCCCTTCAAGGCTCAAACACTACTTTGAGTGGAAGTTTTCTACTTACTTTCAAATAATTTCTCCCCTTATGAATACCCATGGTTTCGTGTCTTCATTGATCTTGTTGTATCTTCACTTTTTATCTGTTGCTCATACATGTATCTCTCACCTCCTTTTCTAACCCATGTGATCATTGAGGATGGGTTTGAATCTAAAACCCTAGACTGGTTCTGCATCGCTCAAGGCAAATGCCTTACACACAGTGCTATGGCTGCTGAGTAATGGCCCCCAAATAGGTCCATGTCATGTTCCCCAGAACCTGTGAATGTCAGCTTAGTTCTTAGTTTCAGGGGTTCCGAAAGGAACCATTGCTTTATGCTATTTTCTTGCTTCCTACCTTTAACTACATGGGAAATATTATCACAGGCATCCTTAAACATTCCTCCATATTTTCTTGAAGATCCAACTGCAATGCAAAGGGCTTAGCTGGGATCCTGGGGAATGGTTAATTGCCCCACACCAATTGATTGCCCTTCTAGAGAGAACAGGACAAGAGAAAATATAGGGAAAGACAGGACTCCGTGGGGGTGGAGGACTTGAGGGGCCTGGCAAACAGGGTCTCTGAGGCTGGAGGGGAAACGTCTTGGTTAGACAGAAGGCTGCCCAAGGCCATATCCTGATGGCCCAGCCTGATGTGGGAAGGGGGTGAGAAGGACAGAGAAAGATAACAATCATCAAAATCATACCTTGCCTGTCCAAACTTTTTCCCTTGAACTGGCACAATCTTTGCAGAGTCTCTTTTTTCTCTGCACTAAGAACAAATTCTCGTCCTTTTCAGGGACAAAATTTCAGGATAAGAGTATTTTTGTTCAATGTATATCTTACTTCCCAGTGACTGACAAGCCCTCTTTTAACTTTAATTAGAAACCAAACTGAATAAAATACTTGACTTTGACATACAGTAGTGATTTAAAAGGACTTTTCAACTCCAGTACCAAACACAGGAAACAGTAATTCAAAAGGCTATTAGCATGGCCTTCCCACCACCTCTTGGCACAGGGAAAGACTAAATTAATCAAAATGGTAATTGTGCTACAAATCAGTTACTATTTAACGTTATTCCTACTAAATTTGATGGTAGAACTCTTCACATCCCCTAAAACATATTCTTAACTGTGGTCTTTTGCAGAAAAAAATAAGCCACCACTTATAAGATGTGTGCGCACGTGCACACACACACACACACACATACACACACACAAAACTCGTCATGGGCTATTAGCCGAGAGGCGATCATCTCCCTCATTTTCTCAAATAACATATATCATTCACACGGAGCCAGAGCATAATTTGAATGAAATCGAATGAGATTTTCCTCAGCTTCAAATGAATTGGAGTGGGAGATAATAATGCTTTCTATTTTTTTCCTACCCAACAAGATCAGCTCCTAGCTCCAAAAAAAAAATAAAAAAATAAAAAAAAGTCTCCCCAGTGTTTCAGATTTAAATACATTATATTTTATGCAGTTTCTAAATTTTAACCACTTCTGATTCTTTTAAGCTGCTCAGAAAGGCATACTGAGATTTTCAGATCTTCCAATCTAGCTGAAATCAAGGCCGTGAGCGTCAGCAAAAGCAGAGCGTTGCCTGGGCCTCTCAGAAGTTTCCACATCTCCCGGTCTCCATGTTGGATCTACATCTCTGTCCAACGAAAAAATTTAAAAATAAAAATTTCATTCAAATAAAATTTAATAAAACATCATCTGAGGGCCGCCTGGGTGGCTCAGTCAGTTGAGCGTCTGACTTCAGCTCAGGTCATGATCTTACAGTTCGTGGGTTTGAGCCCTGTGTTGGGCTCTGTGCTGACAGCTAGCTCAGAGCCTGGAGCCTGTTTCAGATTCTGTGTCTCCCTCTCTCTCTGACCCTCCCCTGCTCATGCCATCTCTCTCTCTCTCTCTCTCAGAAATAAATAAAACATTAAACAAATAAAATAAAATATCATCTGAGAGAGGGAATTCTTTTTTTTAATTTATTTTTTGTTTAATTTACATCCAAGTTAATTACCATATGGTGCAACGATGATTTCAGGAGTAGATTCCTTATGCCCCTTACCCATTTAGAAGAGCGAATTCCTTGTATTTTTAAAATACTTTTAATGTTTTATTTATTTCTGAGAGAGAGAGAGAGAGAGCAAGGGTGAGCAGGGGAGGGTCAGAGAGAGAGGGAGACACAGAATCTGAAACAGGCTCCAGGCTCAGAGCTGACAGTCAGCACAGAGCCCAAAGCCGGGTTTGAACCCACTAACTGTGAGATCATGACCTGAGCCGAAGTCAAACGCTCAACTGATTGAGCCACCCAGGCGCCCCTGGAAGAACAAATTCTTAAGCACAGTTCCACATAAACCATCCTTTACACATAACTATCATTTTGTAATGGACTGGAATAGTGTTTTACTTGCTACTATGATCTATTTTTACTAAGACTAAGAAAAATCAAATGCTTCAGGGAAGAATAGAACATTCTAAATTAAGCTGTATAAATAATTTTTCACACTTTCTACTTGAGTGTCTATGCGGGTATTTCATTGTTTTTAATATTATCGAGGAAGGTGCAACCGACTGTTTTATATCTTGTACCTTATTCAGATACTGCTGAGTGATTAAAAATTGCGGCTCCTGTTTTCTTAACTCAGTAATGTTTGATTCTATACCTCTTGGATTTCTCATCTCACAGATTTTGCTCAGTTCCCTGATTCCTGTTTTGTTTGTGCCCATAATTCCATAACTGGTGGCTTATTCTCATTAGGAAAGTTACCCATACTGTATGTATACTAATACATTACAGAATGTCTGTTCATATCCTGGTATTTCTTTGGACTGCCAATTCGTCTAACAGCAAAAGAATGACATCAGAGAATCTTCTTTAGCATATGGAATTGGTGTTCTCTGAAGATCACAAACTCAGTGGTGTAGCTGTGAGAGCAGAGGAATGACACAGTACGCTTAGAACAATCTGTTTTACTAACGGTCCTGGAATACTTTATTTTAAATAAAAATAATATGGGATCAGGCAGAAGTTTTTAGCTCTGACTAAGCCCACAGGAAGAAATTCATTATCTCGTATCTTGTCTTGAATGCTTCTGCAAGGGACCTCCGAACCCAGTGTTTCTGTCGAAGCATATGTTGGCAGGCAACTGCCAGCACTAAATATAAACTTTGAGAGGATGAAAGCCACATTTGGAAGATAACTCATCTACAGACTAAATATTTCAGAGCAGATTGTGTCTCTATAGATCCTAAGTTGTGAAACTCAGAAACTCTGTCAATAAGCGTTTTGAGACCTTTGCTGTGTAGAAACATTTGCCGTGTCTGTCATTTTACCTTTCTGGGTCTTCTTATTTATTTATAAAATTGATTTAATAATCTTCTCAGCCTACCAAGTATTGGCAGTATGAGGAGACAGAGGAGATATAGATGCAATCACTCTGAATTACCTAAAACATGACATTCATTCATTCAACAAATATTTATTGACCACATATGTCGTTCCTGGTGACGTGTCAGGTACTGGGAATATTGCTGTGGCCATAACAGGCTTTGCCTCTGCCCTCATAGCTGTAACATGAAGAATTACAAGTATTATAAGGTAAACAGTGAAGAGTAGAAAATTAGAATTTACTTAAGGTTCCACTGTATGCTAGACAGTTTACATATATCATTTCATTTCGACATAGTGCTTCTCTATGACACTCCTTTGCAGATGGAGGAGGAGAGTTCTCGGGAGATAGTGAGTTTTCAGACTCACTTCAGTTGGGCCCCTATACCTGTGTTCTTCTCTCTGCATCCAACACTTCTGTTCTATCACAGTCTGTTTAGTAAAACACAAGATTCATTCACTGTGACTCAATCGTATGCAACTGATCAACGGGGACTTGATTTCAGTTTAACATCAAGATGTCCTGTTGGTACAGGTGGTTTTTCCAGCGTGATCCTGTCCTGACAAGATCGGGAGTCAGCTTTCTCACAATTAAATCAAAGGCTTAACAATGTTGAAGACCTTAAAGAAAAAGCTGAAGTTGTGCAAAATGCCTTCTCCAGGGCAGCTGGGCAGCTCAGTTGGTTAAGTGCCAACTTTGGCTCAGGTCATGATCTCATGGTTCATGAGTTCAAGCCCCACATTGGGCTCTGTGCTGACAGCTCAGAGCATGGAGCCTGCTTCAGATTCTGTGTCTCCTCTCTCTGCCCCTCTCCTGCTCATACTTTGTCTGTCTCTCTCAAAAATAAATATATATTAAATTTTTAAAAAAAAAATGCTTTCTCCAAGAAGTGGCTGCTATAGTGGGTTCAAGAACAGAGGAATTTCAAGTCGATCAATTGTCCTGAGACTTTACTCGCCTCAAAATGACCTGGGAAATTGGTTGAAACCCAGATTTCTGGGCTCTCCCTCTTTCCCAGCCTCTATCCTCAGGGGCCTGTGGTTCAGTGGATCTGACAGACCTTCTAAGAATGAGCAGTTAACAAAGTTCTGCACAATGTTGAAGTTGCTGGTCTGAGGATCACCCTTTGAGGACCTGTCCTCAATGGTAAACTATCTGGGGAAGTTGTTAATACAGATGAAGAATTTACAAAGACATTTTTTCCTATGTTAACAAAAATTGGTGAATAAGTCTACCCCCAGATTATATGTTTTATGTTGATGAAACCGGTCAATGGGCAATAGGCAAATGTTTTCAAGGATCTGAATCTTGATGGAGGAAACATGAGCCCCAGACTATAAGGCTGCTATGACGTTTGGTCTATGAGCGTAGGCACAAATGTCAGTAGAGATTTAACTGCACTGGTATTTTAATAAGGGTTGCAATTTTTTGTTTTGTTGTTTTTTACTTCTCTGATTACAAAGTTACACAGATTTTCAGTGGTCTACTTTAGCCCCATTTTTTCCAAGTCCTGCTGGTTTTATCATGTAACTTTGCAGAATATAAAGTTTTTCAGGAGCACAAATATGACATTTGAGGAGAATATAGCATCACTAGATAATAACAATTAAATTGATAAAGCAATAATCCATAATACTGAAATGCTATTATGATACAGCTTTATTAGAGCTATATGGAGAAATTCTTATTAAATGTATGATAATGACCCAAAGAATAGAAACTCTTTGTCAAATGTAGGTGAAGTTGATGAAATAGAAGTTGTGTAGGCCTAGTAAATACTCCTTCCAAAGCTGTGCTAAACATCTTCCCTGAATCTGTCGGAACATCGTCTCCAGCAGCTGAGCTAGACCAGACCACAACACTTAAATTTGGGGGATTAAAAAAGGTCTTAAGAAATAACAGATGTTGTGGATGGACCTTGAGGGTGTTATGCTGAGCGAAATAAGTCAGGCAGAGAAGGACAAATATCATATGTTTGCACGTATAGGAGGATTAGGAGGAACTTGACGGAGGAACAAGGGGGAGAAGAAGGGGAGAAATGGTGGGGGAAAGGGAGAGAGGCAAACCATGAGAGACTCTTGAATGCTGACAAAAACTGAGGACTGATGGATGTGGGGGGGAGGAGGGATGGGTATGGAGGAGGGCACTTGTGGGGATGAGCACTGAGTGTTACGTGGAAACTAATTTGACAATAAACTATTTGTAAAAAAAAAAAAAAGAACAAAAATAAATAAATAAATGAGAGATGAGTGCCAGTGATGTTAAAAAAAAAAAGAAATAACAGATGTTGGAGAAGATGTGAAGAAAAAGGAACCCTCATGAACTGTTGATGGGAATGTAAATTGGTGCAGCCACTGTGGACAACAGTATAGAAAAAAACTACCATATGATCCAGCAATTCCACTACTGGGTATTTACCCAAAGAAAACAAAGCACTAATTCAAAAAGATAAATGCACCCATATGTTTATTGCAGCATTGTGTACAATATAATATTTTGACAATATGTCAAAATACAGGAGCAACTTAAGTGTCCATCAAAGGATGATTGGATAAAAAAGATGTGGTATATACATGTACATGTGTGCATATATAAATACAATGGAGTATTACTCAACCATATAAAGGAAAGAGATCTGGCCGTTTGTGCCAACATGGATAGACCCAGAGGGTATCATGCTAAGTGAAATAAGATAGGCAGAGAAAGACAAATACCATATGATTTCACCTATATGTGGAATCTGAAAAACAAACAAAAAGCAGAAACTAATCCATAAACACAGAGAACAAACTGATGGTGGCCAGAGGGGAAGAGGGTAGAAGATGGATAAAATGGGTGAAGCGGAGTGAGAGAGACACAGGCTTCCAGTTATGGAATAAGTTACAGGGACAAAAGGTACAGTGTAGGGAACGCAGTCCAAAGTATTGTAATGGTGACAAACAGTGGCTACACTTGTGGTGAGCATAGTCTAACGTACAGAATTGTCAAATCACCATGGTGGACACCTGAAACCAGTACAACATCGTGTGTCAACTATACTTGGATGAAATTTAAATAGATAACAAAATAAAGAATCTTAACTGGATAGCATATAACTTCAGTTGTTTTACTAATACAATAAATTCTCTCTCTCTCTCTCTCCCCTTAAATTAAATAAGCTGGGTCTCATTGACTGTGTTTTGACCACAGGTCATCATTCCAATTGCTTTCCTTTGGGACTCTCTTTTTAACTCTAGATTTGCCAACCAGTCCCTAGTCTGTTCACAGGAAGCACCTGTTTGTTCCCCATAAAAACAGATCAGCTGCAGATGCTGCTGGGAGGCTATGAGGAGGAAGGAGAAGGTGTGCGATGCTGGCAGAAAGTGAAGTAAGAACTTGCAAAAAAAAAAAAGGTCCCTGAGATATGGGGTCTTGTCCCCTGCATCCTCACGAAAACCTTGCCATGCATCTCCCTTGCCTGTAGGAATGAAGTAAACACACAACTCGCTACAGTTAAAGTTAGAAGAGATAAAGAGGTGGTTGTCCTTTCTAATCTGTGTCGCCTGGTAGGAGGCTTCCTGTGTTCCCTATCCCGTGATTTCAGGGCGGCAGGTGCATAAGAAGTCAGTCTCTGGGTGCACTAGCACTTCAGGGGTTTGCTCATCACCTAAACTTAGCTATAATGGAGAATTTATCCTTGGACCAAGATGTAAGAGAATGCTAATGTTTTAATCCTGTATAAGCTTCTAGTGGCTGATTTGGCTAAATCGGACAATGTGGAAATTGTGTGAAAACTTGCTGAGAATGCACTTTTCAGATGAGCTAAAGTGGGGGGATTAAGGGCAGGAATCTGGTGGGCCAGTGTCTGCAAAGTCGTCCAAACAGAACTTACTTGTTAAATAACAAAATCAGCATCTTAGATGATGAAGCAAGGCTTTTTTCCCACCTTCTCTCCACAGTGGTTTTTATTAAAAAGCCCACAGTCACGTGCTGGTGGAAAGGTTATCACAGGTTTGGAGAAAAGGAGTAGATGGAGTTCTGACTTAATTAAATGTTCACATTAAGTAAGTATTCCAGTTCCTGGGGTGATGACAGCCAACAGTTCATTAGCTGGAGGTAAACTGTGTGACAACTATCTGATTAACAGTTTACCTTGAGAAACCCAAGGTTATATGATAGTTACAAATGCAGTAAGTTCTCCATCTGCTGAAGCCTTAATCAAACCTCCTTGAGTACGGACATTTTTTTTTAAGCAACTACAATGCAAGACGATTTACTTGCATACTAAACCTGTATGGTATGTAATTAGAATCTTTGTTTCAGAAAGTATTTTGTATCTTGACATACACGGGAGCCTTTATTAGGAACACCGGTGACCATGGTATATAGCAAGAGCTGGCAGGGGTGCCTGGGTGGCTTAGTCGGTTGAGCGTCACTTGGGCTCAGGTCATGACCTCACAGCTTGTGAGTTCGGGGCTCTCTGCTGTCAGTGCAGAGCTGGTTTTAGATCCTCTGGCCCCCTCTCTCCCTGCTTTTTTCCTGCTTGCCCTCTCTGTCTCTCAAAAATAAATAAAATCTTAGAAAAAGATAGATAGTTGGCAAACATCAATGTATGTTAGTATCACCTGGAGGGCCAGGACCACCCAACCCACTCCCACCAGACCCCCATGAGCTCCTGCTGAAGCAGGCCTGGGATGAGACCCCAACACAACACAGGCATTTTAAACAATTTGCCAGGTTATGCTGACATTGCTGCTTCCAAGACCATTCTCCGAGAACCACATTTACATAGAAAAGAGATTGGTGATGAGCACTAACTGGGGTTTGGGGAGCACCTACAGCAGGAGTTGGAGGATCTGGGATCTCTTCTAGAGGATCTGGAATCCCATGGTGCTAACAGCACGACTAGGGCCAAGCCACTTGGTTTTCATAGGGTTGACTTGATGCCGTCTTACAACCCTTATTTTGAATTCTTGTGTGAAATTACCAGTACATAGAGAATTCCAACAGTGCTGGTTAATTGTACTTCTCAATTCTTCCTGAGACTCCTGCCTGACAGTCCATGTTTTCCCACAGAAGGCTTGAAGGAAACAAACCCAAGTTGTCATTCTCAGCCAGTTATTTCATAATCAATGTTCAACTTCAGAATCCATAGACTGTGTCTGATCGTCCAGTCAGGGCAGACCCCTGGGCCATTTTTCCATCAGGCAAACTCTCCCAGATCCTTAGATGCCTACACAGTTTGTGACCTTTTCAACTGATTTAGCCTGAGCTTCTTTGATTCAAGACTATTTGGTCTAGGGACCTTACGGGACTAGGAAACCTCACTGATTATTTTCTTTTAGATTATGTCACATATGTTAAAAGTCACTAAGCAGTAAGTTCTGGGAAATCTCATTTGCCAGGGGAAAGGACAGCAGCCACATCTGGACCTTGTGTTTCAGGCAGGGAGCAGAAAAGCGGCAGGTAACTGGGTGGAATCTAGAAACCATTGTTCACTGTGTTCTATTATTTACCTGTTTTCTGCCGAACCACCCCACTTCTAAAACGAAATCCTCTTGTCCTTGTAGGAGACAATGGGGGTAGATCAGTGCCACGGTTGAGACATTTGAGCTTTGAATGTCGTTGTTCTGTATTTTCATATTTATGCAAATTGCATATTTATGCAAAATTTAAATAAATCTAAATTTTATGTACATTCTTCAAGCATTTACATTTTAATATAAAAATTATATCATGAGCTAAATAAAATTGACCACTTTAAGCATAAAGCTCAGTACTGTAAAGTACGGCTGTGGTTGTTTTCAGACCATCACCACCATCCACCTTGAAAAACTTTTCATCTTCCCAAACTGAAACTCTCCATCTGTTAAACAATAGTTTTACATTCCCATCTCCTCTCAGGCCCTGGCAACTACCATTGCTCTCTGTCTCTATGAATTTGACCACCCTAATTACCCTGTATAAGTAAAATCATACAATATTTGTCTTTTGTGACTGGCTTATTTCACTTATCATGATGTCCTCAATGTTCATCCACAGTGTAACATGCATAAGAACTTCCTTCCTTCTTCAGGGTGAATGATATTCTATGGTATGTATAGACCACATCTTGTTTATCCATTCATCCATCAATGGACACTTGGGTTATTTCCACCTCTTGACTATTGTGAATATTGCTGTGAACATTGGTGTACAAATAGAGGCCTCCGAGTGTTTTATTCAGGGATAGGTAAGCATTGGTTCGTGATGCAGGAACATGAAAACAGACTAATTGTGAAGTAATTCTTGGACTCTTCATTCATAAGCAGTATATACCATTACTTATCAATATATGTCTACCGAGTATTCTGTCCTTGTACCCTATTGTAATCCTGTCTAATGAATGAATGGTCTTACCTGGGGAATAGCGACACAGTTTCCTTATGTGGAGCCATCTGTGTATCCTTCTAGAAAACCAGTTTGGGTATCGTTTTATCTTTTTCATTTCCAGCTGATCAGCAACAAAGAAGACAATGGTAACCAGTTTCCTTTTATGGATTCCTACTAGAGAAATATTTGCAAGTTAGCACCCAGCCATTTCAGTGGTAACCCTTCCTCATTTCTTCTTTGGGCAACATTTTCTGGAACAGAAAAGCCCTTACTTTGGCTTACAATCTCTACAAAGCCAAAATCTTTTGATTAAAGGGAGACAACCATTAAGTTTGCCAGTGATAAAGGTGTTTTTTCCCCCCTCTGATTGTGATTACAATTCCAATCCTGTGTAAAAGTTTCCTTGTTTCTGCAAAATGATTTCACCTCACATTTGGAAAAGAATACTCTCAATATGACCTAATGTGGTGGATTTAGAAGAAGATGACATGAGCACAGTGTAACGAACTGAACACATTTATGAGGACTACAAAACCACAAGCTGAACATCCTTTTCCCTTAAGTCATCTCTGTCCTAAGGAAAGAAATCATTAAGGCTAATATGAAGGATATAGATTTTCAATAAAGTAGAACCAATTATCTCTCAATTTTAAATAACATATTCTTTGTAAGGTGATGATTGCTTGTAACAATAATACAAGAAAATTTGTTGTTGCACAAAAGACTCAATATGATTTGCAATTTTAATGATTTCTTTAAGCATTAAAAGAAGTTGATTTCTGAGTATTCTGATAATTTTGCATGGCCTTTGAATGTTATATAAACCAGGAATAAAGAAATCATATTAACTTGCATTTGACTAGTCCTTCACGTAAGTTTATAAACAGCTTTATTGATATGTAATCCATATGCCATATAATTCAGTTAAAGTGTCCAATTCAACTGTTTTTAGTATAATCACAGACATGCAATCTTCACCACAGTCCATTTTAGAACATTCTGATCTCCTCAGTGAGGAATTTTATACTCGTTAGTTATTACCCCAACCCCCTCAGTCCTGACCAACCACTGATCTACTTTCTGCCTGTATAAATTCCCTATTCTGAACTTCCATATGAATGGAATTATATCACATGTGGTCTTTTCTGCCTGGCTTCTTTCACTTACTAAATGTTTTCAAGATTCATCTATGTGGTAGCATGTCGGATACATGTGATTCCTTTTTGTGGCCCAAGATTCCATTGTCTGAATATACCACATTTTGTTTATCTGTTTGTTGGACATCTGGGTTGTTACCAGCATTGGGACATTATAAATAATACTGCTGTAAGTATGCATGTGTAAGCTTTTGTGTAGACATATTTTTTAATTTCTCTTGGCTATATACCCAGGAATGGAATTGCTGGATCATATGGTAACTCTAAGTTTAATCATTTAAGAAACAGGGGGAGGAGGGCACTTGTGAGAATGAGCACTGGGTGTTATATGGAAACCAACTTGACAATAAACTATTTGCAAAAAAAAGAAAAAAGTTTTAAAATAAAAGGATTTAAGTTAAAAAAAAAAAGGAAAGAACTAATCTGTTTTTGAAAACTGGCTATACCATTTTACTTTTCTGTGAGCAGTGTATGAGGTATCTAATTTGTTCACATTCTCACTAAACTCCTTACTATCTGAATTTTTAAAATTCTAGTCATCCTAATAGGTATGAAATGGTACCTCATTGTGGCTTTGATTTGCATTTTCCTTGGTGACTAATGATGTCAAACATCCTTTCATGTGCTATTGACCATTTGTATATCTTTCTTAGAGAAATGTGTATTCTAACCCTTTGCCCATTTTTTAAAAATTGGATTATTTGTCTTTTTATTATTGAGTTATAAGATTTCTTTATATAGTCAAGACACAAGCCTCTTATTAGGAATATGGTAAATGTTGTCACCTATTCTGCAAACATTTTACTCTTTTGATAGTGTCTTTTGAAACACAAGTGTTTTTAGTTGTTTTTTTTTTTTAATTTTTAATGTTTTATTTATTTCTAGGAGAGGGAGAGAGAGAGAGAGAGAGACAGCGTGAGCAGGGGAGGGTCAGAGAGAGAGGGAGTCACAGACTCTGAAACAGGCTCCAGGCTCTGAGCTGGCAGTCAGCACAGAGCCCGACGCGGGGCTCGAACCCACGAACCGCGAGATCATGACCTAAGCGAAAGTCGGACGCTTAACCGACGAAGCCACCCAGGCGCCCCCAGAGTTTTTAGTTTTAATGAAATCCCATCTTTTCCTTTGTTGCTAATGTTTTTGGTGTCCTACCTGCGAATCCTATGCTATGTATACATACACATATACACACATGTGTGCACACACATGCACACACAGTATACAAGTTATGTGTATAAATACAAATATGTAACTGGATTCAGTTTGCTAGCATTTGTTGAGGATTTTGTATCCAAATTCACAGGAGATCTGTCATTTTTTGTGTGTGGCGTCTTTGTCTGGTTTTGGTCACAGAGTAATACTAACCTCATACAATGAGTTGGAAAGTTTCATCTTCAGTGTTTTGGAGGAGTTAGTGAAAAGTTGATTTTAATTGTTCATTAAATATTTGGTAGAATTCACTTGTAAAGCTATCTGGGCCTGGGCTTTTCTTTGTAGGTAGTTCATTATTATTATTATCATTATTATTAATTCAATCTCTTCACTTATTCTAGGTCTATGCAGATTTTCTATTTCTACTTGAATCAATTTCTTTTTAAAAAATTTTTAAGTTTATCTATTTCTTTGGGAGAGAACACAAGCCAGGGAGGGGCAGAGAGAAGGAGAGACAGAATCTCAAGCAGGCTCCACACCATTAGTGCAGAGCCTGATGTGGGGCTCAAACTCACAAACCATGAGATCATGAGCTGAGCTGAGATCCAGAGAGGGTTGCTTAACCATCTGCACCACTCGGGAGCTCCTCTGTTTGAATCAATTTCAATAGCTTGTGTCTCTCAAAGAATTTCTTTTATTTGTTGAACTTGTTGGCCTACAATTATTCATAGTATTATAGTATTCTCTTATGATCCTTTGTATTTTTGTAAGGTTGGGAGAAATGTCCTTCTATTTCTTATTCTAGTAACTTGAGTCTTCTCTCCCTTTTCTTTGTCAACCTAGCTAAAGTTTTGAGATTTTGTTGGCCTTTTCAAAGAACTGGCTTTTAGTTTCATTGAATTCCTCTGTTGTTTCTGTATTATTTATTTCATTAATTTCCACTTTCTAATCTTTTTTTTAATGTTTGTTTATTTTTTGAGAAAGGGATACAGAGTGTGAGCAGGGGACAGGCAGAGAGAGGAGACACAGAAGCCCAAGCAGGCTGTAGGCTCTGGGCTGTCAGTACAGAACCCGATGCGGGGCTTGAACCCACAAACCATGAGATCATGACCTGAGCAGAAGTCAGTTGCTTAACCTACTCAGCCACCCAGGCGCCTCTCCACTCTAATCTTTATTATATTCCTTCTCTGCTTGATTTAGGTTTAGTTTGCTCATCTTTTTCCAGTGTCTTTTTTTTCTTTTTCCAGTGTCTTAAGATGGAAGGTTGGAATGTTGAGATGAGATCTTGTATACCTATAAATTTCCCATCAGGTATTGCATTAGCTGTGTCTCAGAAGTTTTGGTATGTTGTATTTGATTTTCACTCATCCCAACTATTTTCTGATTGTCCTTTTATTTTCTCCTCTGACTGTTATTTAAGAGTGTCTTCTTTAATGTCCACATATTTGTTAATGTCCCTAATTTTTTCTGTTATTGTTTCCTAATGTCATTCCATTGTTGTCAGAGATCATGGTTTATAATATTAATGTTCTTTTACATTTAATGATTTTTTAAAGCTTGTTTATTTTGAGAGAGACAAATTTAGAACGAGTGGGGGAGGGGCAGAGAGAGAGAGACAGAATCCCAAGCAGGCTCCACACTGTCAGCACAGAGCCCGATGTGGGGCTCAAACTCACAAAACCATGAGATCATGACCTGGGCTGAAACCAAGAGCCAGATGCTTAATGAACTGAGCCACCCAGGGGCCCCTACATTTATTGATTTTTTAAAAAATGGTCTGTCCTGAAAAGTGTTCCATATGTACTTTAGAGAAACATATATTCTATTGTTTAGGGGAAGAGTATTCTATGGGTATCTGTTAAATCTACTTGACTTACAGGATTTTTCATGGTTTCTTGTTGATTTTCTGACTACGTTATCCTATCCATTATTCAAAACGGAGTGTTAAAATTTCCAACTATTGTTTAATTGTCCATTTCCCCCTGATTTCTGTCAAGTTTGCTTCATGTATTTTTGCTGCATATACTTTTATAATTGTTCTATCATCCTGATGGATTGAACCCTTTATCATTATAAAATATGCCAGTATCTCCAGTAACATTTGCTTTCTCGAAGTCTGTTTTGTCTGATATTAGTATCTCCACTCCAGCATTTTTAGTGGTTCTTCTTTGCATGATGTTGTTTCCTATCTTTTTACTCCAATCAGTTTGTAGTTTTTAATCTAAAGTGCATCTCCTATAGACAACATATAGTTGAATCATGTTTTTAAAGATCCAGGCTCGCTCTGTGTTTTGATTGGATTGTTTAATCCATTCACATTAAAGGTTGAATATAATTGAATGTGTCTGGTATTCTACTGTTTGGCCTCCAAGTGCCACATGTCTGTTTCTTTATTCTTCCTTTCCTAATTTCTTTTGAAGTAAATGAATCTCTTCTATTGTCATATTTTTATCTCTTTAATGAACTTTTTTTTTTTTTTTTTTTTTACTATTTTGAGGGCTTTTTTAAAGTTGTTGCTATAGAGTTTATCATATACCACTTTATCAGAATCCACTTCGGTTATACTAGCTTCATTCTAGGGCTCTGTAGAAACACTACTCCTATAGATGTATATTCTTTTTTCCCCCTTTGATGGGATTATTGTTGCAAGCATTTCATCTGTGACATTACAAACTCAATACTACCTTATTATACTTGATCATCTGCAGTGATTTCCTTAACCCAATAGAGCTTTGTTCCCATTTACATTCTTTGTGCTGTTATTGGCGACTCTGTTATACATATCTTATATCCTATATGTCATATCCAATGATACATTGTATACTATCTTCTACAGCTGCTTTTTAAGTAAGAGAAGATGCCAGTAAAACCTGCATTTACAGTGTTTTTCATATATGTTATTATACTTTTATAATTATATATGATATATACATTATAATTATACAATACATAATTATATAAAACCAATACTTTTCTATTTATTAATATGTGATTACATGTATTTTTCCTTTCATTTTTGAATCATAGCTTTGCTGGATATAGGATTCTTGGTTGACAGTTTTGTTTTCTTTAGCACTTTGAATATGTTATACTACCTTACGGTCTCTCTTTTTTCTCCTGAGAAGTCAGGTTTTCATCTTACTGGGGTTTCCTTGTAAGTGACAAGATGTTTTCCTTTTACTGCTTTACGATTTTCTCCTTGTTTTGGGGCGCTGTGTGGCTCAGTCACTTAAGCGTTTGACCCGTAATTTTGACTTTTTTTTTTTTAATGTTTTCTTTATTTCTAGGAGAGAGAGAGACAGCTGTGAGCAGGGGAGGGTCAGAGAAAGAGGGAGTCACAGATTCTGAAACAGGCTCCAGGCTCTGAGCTGGCAGTTGACCCGTAATTTTGGTTCAGGTCATGATCTCTTGGTTTGTGGGGCCTGGCCTCATGCTAGACTCCGCACTCAGCACAGAGCCCACTTAGGATTCTCTCTCTCTCTCTCTCTGCCCCTCCTCTGTGCACACACTCTCTCTTTCTCAAAATAAATAAACTTTAAAGAAAAAAAAGAGGGGCCCTGGGTGGGTCAGTAGGTGAAGCATCTGACTTTGGCTCAGGTTATGATCTTATAGTTTGTCAGTTAAGCCCCATATCGAGTTCTGTGCTGATGGCTTGAAGCCTGCTTTGGATTCTCTGTCTCCTCTCTCTGTCTGTCTGCCCCTCCCCCGCTCATGTTCTCTCTCTCTCTCTCTCTCTTTCCTTCTCTCTCTCAAAATAAATAAATAAACATTTTTTAAAAAGCATTTAAGAAAAAAAAAGATTTTCTCCTTGTTTTGATTTGTAACATTTGTACTGTGACATGTCTATCTGTATATCTCTTTATGTTTAACACATTTTGTGTGAGTTCCTAGATGTGTACTTTACCAGGTTTCTCTAAATATGGGAAACTTGCAATCATTATTTCTTTGAATATTTTTTTCTGAGCTTTTTTCGCTTTCTTCTCCCCTTCTAGAACTACCATTACACACGTTGGCGTGCTTAATGATGTCCCACATTTCTTTGAGGTTCTGTTCCCTTTTGTTGTCTATTCTTTTTTCTCTTTTCTTTGGCGTTATCTTCTCCATCAACCTATTTTCAAGTGTTTAATTCTTTTGCCAGTTCAAATCTACTGTTGGGTCTCTTTAGTGAGCTTTATTTTGATTATTGTAATTTTCAATTCTAGGATACTTATTTATTTTTTAAATAGTTTATTGTCAAGTTGGTTTCCATATAACACCCAGTGCTCATCCCCACAAGTGCCCTCCTCCATACCCATCACCCCCCTTCCCCCCCCCATTTGCCCTCAGTTTGTTCTCGGCATTCAAGAGTCTCTCATGGTTTGCTTCCCTCCCTCTCCCCCACTATTTTGCCCCTTCTTCTCCCGCATGGTCCTCTGTTAAGTTCCTCCTAATCCTCCTATACATGCAAACATATGGTATCTGTCCTTCTCTGCCTGACTTATTTTGCTCAGCATA